>NW_020960322.1:7566-8870 GCF_003031625.1 Empidonax traillii | reverse complement strand
CATAATTGGATTTAATAAATGCATTTCCCCTCATATTCTGTTAATTCGACTCCAAATAGCGTTTCAGGGGTTATCTTAAAAAAATACTAAGAAGCTGCTAGACGTTTCCTCACGGGAGACCTGAATCAATCTACCTTATTTTCTACCGACATCCCACCCAAAATCCTGAAACTCCTCTCTTTTTTCTTTCTTTTTTTTTTCTTTTTTATTTTTTTTAATTCCTGCCTCTCCTCTTGTGGCTGAAGGTCGCTCCCACCTCGCCATCATCTTCTCCCATCTCTGCCCAGACTCTTCCTCCCACCTCGCCCCCCTCCCCTCTTTCTTTCTCTCCCTCTGCCTTTTTTTTCACACTGACATCAGTCTATCAGGGTTATACACAAGACTGAGTCACGCACAGCGTAAACTTTTGACCCTCAACTTTTTGACCCCTCGAGCTATAATGCTGTACTAACAAGCCCCCCAAGACCAGAGTTACCGTCTACGTCTCCAGAAACCAACGCGGCACTGACTCTCCTATTTTACTTATTTTAATTTAAAAAGAATAGTGGGGGGATAATGGACTTTTCTCGGCAATTTTTCTTACCCGAGGGAGAACGAGAAAAAATGGGAGCTTTGCAAACGTTAGATGTTTATCTCCACATCACCCATTGCTCTCTTGGACCGCTGCATTTTATTTTTTCTCCTTTTGCTCCCCATCACTTCTACATTTTAAAGATGTATTCGGGATTTCATCTGGGCGCCCATCAACCCGCTCTGCTATTTTTATGGTTTTTTTGGGGAGGGATAAGGAGGTCTGGTGGGGTTTGGAGTATTTTGGCAGAACCGGAGGGCTCGGCGAGGTCTCCCGGGGGGTCCCGGAGCTTCCACTCGGGGACCCCGGAGCTCCGCGCGGGGGTCGCGGGGCTGAGGGGGGGCCGGTCCCGCTCCAGCCCCAGCCCGGCCCGGCTCGGCCCGTCCCTGCTGGCAGTGAACTTGGTCTGAAGCGAGCTCTGCTGGCTGCTCGGGGACGTTACAAGCGATGTGTCTGCACCGAAAGCCCCTGCCCGAGGTCGCCTGGTTCCCCCCCTGCACCATCCCCAAAATCCCCCCACGCTCCCGCCCCGCTCGGGCCGAGTCTCCCTACATAAACAACCCTGATTTGCCACCAAACAAACGTCCTTTACACAAAATCCCGGCGCTGTAATTTGTTTTGACTTGAAGGGTATATATATATACGTGTGTATATATCCATGGACATACATACACATGTTAAAAAGAGATAAATCAAAGGGGGGAAAAAAACCTCGCACTAGTCCTATTCTTTC
>NW_020960322.1:0-1142 GCF_003031625.1 Empidonax traillii | reverse complement strand
AAAAAAAAAAAAAAAAAAAAAAAAAAAAAAAAAAAAAAAAAAAAAAAAAAAAAAAAAAAAAAAAAAAAAGGAAAGAAAGGAAAAAAAAAATACCAAAGGAAGGCGAGCAAATGGTTTGGGATCTGACAGTCCACTTCACATCCCTCTCAAAATCACTTAAGAAGTACCTAAACAGTGGGAGATTAAGTTTGGTAAGTTTTAAGCTCCAACTTTACTTGCTACGAACAAAAAAGCCTAAGTTTGTATTGTAGAGATGTCAGTGGCGTTTTGCCAAACCGAGCGACTTTAGAGCGGAGTATCTCGTGCCTTGTTAGATTCCCTGGGCAGCGAAATGGCAAGGTTTGCCATCTTTGATGATGTTAAATTATCTGCAGCCGAAATGCCTGGTTGTAGTGTCAGTAGTTGCAGAGCTGCGAGTTGTTATTTACATGTTGAGCCAGAGACTGAGAGGTAAAAGCACAATAACCCGAGGACGAGAAGTGGTGGAGAGCTCAGCTTAGCACAGAAATGTGTTCTTTATGGACGTGGTCGGTACCTCAGCAGATCCCTGCCAGCACACGGGGCTGCGATCTCTAGAGCACAGTTTGAAGCGTTGGTAGATGTGTCTGTGATACCTCTGGTTTTTGAGATGTGCCTGTTTACAGCTGCCAATTCCTGCAATGTGCCGGGGAGGCGTTTAAAGTGCAACTTGGAGGACTTGCGAGCAGTTTGTGCGAGCTGGTGCGGTGTCTGGGGGGGGGGGGATCTGTGTTGGTTTGGGGGACACGGCGTTTGGGGGCAGCGCGAAGCCCCGTGTTTTATTCCCGAAAGGTGTTTGGGGGGGGTATTTGGTGTCTCGGAGCTCTCAGGGATGCCCAGGAGAGGCTGCAGCTCTGCTGAGGGCTCCCAGCTCCGTGCCAGGCATCTCCCCGGCTTCAGCACGAGCTGCAGTTCTCCGAGCTTGTGGACAAAGTGCAACCGGGAGCCTTTTGTGAACAGGAGAAACGTTTATTTGACTTCAAGTAAAGCTACAAACAAATACAAAAAGCTTATTGGCAAAGTACTAACAGGCAGCTAGACATGACAGATGCCATTTTTACACATAACATTGCATTCACTCTGCCCACTACAACCCGGCTATTAGTCACATCAGAAATATTTCT
>NW_020960321.1:7758-8871 GCF_003031625.1 Empidonax traillii | reverse complement strand
CATCAGTGAAATCTGTAGAGGGATAGGGCTGTATCTGTGTAAGATATATTTGTATCCACTCATTAGTGGAAAATATTTGTATTTGTTCATTAATAAAATATGTATGACTGTGAAATGTGTGAAATGTGAATTTATTTATCTTTCTGTGTTTAGATCCCAGCCAAGGCCATGGCAGTCGATGTCTGGCCTTGTTTGGCAGCAGGTGGTGCACGTTGAGTCCCTTGGTTTGCCCCTTTAGGCCCTGTCCAGGCTTTGGGTGGAGAAATTACACCCTTGTTCCTTAGAGTTGGTGTCTGTGTGTCTTGTGCTGACCCTCTTCCCCTGGAGAAACAGGATCCAGTGTGACAGTGCAAGGGCTCATGGAACCCAAGCAATTTTGGGACAGGGTGGAACCTGGTGGAATCAAGGGGCCATTGTGGCATTTCCAAACCTCAGGGAATCAAGGGGCCACTGGGACTCTGTGTCATGGTTTTGCTCTGGGTTAATTTGCTTTCACACCCCCCACACAATTACTATTAGTTGAGAGAAGGTTTATGCAGACAAAAGAGACTGGATTTGAGGAAAATAGCATGAACATTTATTACTAGCAAAATAAAACTACTAAGGAACTATATCTATAACAATTCTACTTAAATAAAAGTACTATATATTTACAGAAATACTTCTCCCCCCTTTATATCAATCCAAGGAGGAAAAGTAGTTTCTTTCTCAATTCTTGGAGCTCCAGGTCTCTTCAATAACTCTGCAGCACTCTCTTCGCAGCTGGAACTCTTTCTCTCTTTCTCTGTGTTGGCCTCCAGGGCTGGGTTTACCGCCCTCCTGGGCTAAGACCGGAGGCTGGGGGTTACCCAGGCCCTGAAGGTTTTCTCTTCCATGGGCTTGGAAGGGGACACTTGGCTACCATGGATCTTCCCCACAGGGTCCCAGGGGATAATGGCTTTTGAGTCCACCCCTGTTCCCTGGGGAGGTTCCTCCCCACGGGAGAACAGTCCTTGAATAGACCTCTCTGGCATGGATCTAGCATGGATCCCTTACTTGGATCCCAACATCTTACCCAAGCCGTTCTTGCTCCAGCGTGAGGTTCTCTCAGGGTCACAAATCTCCAGCCCCAGC
>NW_020960321.1:0-1851 GCF_003031625.1 Empidonax traillii | reverse complement strand
GACCCTGCAGGGCCTGGGACAGGGGCGTGAGCGGTGAAACCACACCTGGTGCATTGCAGAGAACTAAAGCTGTCAGAGCCCCTGCAGCTACAGAGACAACATCCAAAAGCTGCAGGGACAGAGAAAAAAGGCAGAAACTGCTTCTCTTCCCCCACACACAGACCAGCTCAGTGGGAGAAGAAAGTTTTCGGTTGTATCTTTTCTCTACTTCTAGAAAAAATCTTAGCAGTTTTTCTTTTTTTCCTTGTTCTCTTTGTATCTCTTAGCAATTATTAAAGTCAGGTTTTGGTATCGACAGATAACTTGTGTGAGTTTTAATTTTGCTCAAGGGAATGTTCGAATCTGAACTTCTTTCTGCAATATTTAGGCAGATTTTAACAGGGGACTATGGAAAAGTGGGAGGCACAGGGACAAGGGTGGAAAAAGGGGAAATGCTCTGGACAGTGTGATGGTACCATGGGGGTCTTTGGGCACAAGGGGGTTGGGAATGGGGGATGGCCCCCCTGAGCTCCCAACTGACTGTGGGGTGCTGGGGCTGCTGGATCCAATCTCAGCCTTGGGTTATGCCAACACCTTCAGTTCAGAGCAATTACAGAGGTGGGACTGAACCACTTTTGTGCCCCAGGTTATAAGGATGGCAAATCACTTCTATTGATAGAAATGAATTATTTAGGGTTAGAAATGATCAGATAAAAGACCTTCATCAGAATTATTTACTGCACAATAGAAACACTAAAACTACCAGTAGGACAGGATAAGATAGGTCAGTGCTCTACACTAAAGCAATTGTTGAAGCAATTCTACTCAAGCTGGCACCAAAGCAAGAATTATTCATTAGAGATGGATGGAACTCCCCCAGACCAACGCTCGTGGGGAGATCTCTGCTCTCAACCTCCAGCACTGACCTTGGGGGGTCCCAGCCAAGGCAGGAATCTCCACACACCCCCCAAGAAGGGTTCTGTTGGCCCAACCTGCCCCTGGCAAAGGGGACTGGCCCTTTGTGGTAGAAAGGGGTGGACTGACAGTCACTGGACTCCAGGGGTTGCCTCACATTCAGGGGGGTCATTCGGAGTGGGAGCAGCGGCCGAAGCTCTTCCCGCAGTCGGGGCACTCCTGGGGCTTTTCTTACTGGTGGGTTCGTTGGTGTTGGGTCAAGGCAGAGCTCCAGGTGAAGCTCTTCCCACACTCCCCACACTTGTAGGGCCTCTCCCCGGTGTGGATGCGCCGGTGGGTGACGAGGGTGCATTTTTGGTTAAAGCCCTTCCCGCAGTCGGTGCAGCGGAAGGGCCTCTCCCCTGTGTGTATCCGCTCATGCAGGAGGAGATTGGAGCTGGTCTGAAACCTCTTCCCACATTGCAAGCACTTGTAGGGCCGTTCCCCAGAGTGGATGACCTGGTGTTTGATCAGGGTGGAGCTGTGCCTGAAGCACTTCCCACATTCCCTACATGTGTAGGGCCGTTCCCCAGTGTGGATGTGCTGGTGTCGGATCAGGTCAGTGCTGTCCCTGAAGCTCTTCCCACATTCCAAGCAATTGTAGTGCCGTTCTCCAGTGTGGATGCGCTGGTGGGCGATCAGGGTGGAGCTCTGGTTGAAGCTTTTTCCACATTCCCTACATGTGTAGGGCCGTTCCCCAGTGTGGATGAGCTGGTGCTTGAGGAGCTGGGTGCTCACCCTGAAGCTCTTCCCACATTCCAAGCACCTGAAGGGCTTCTCCCTGCTGGGAGGCTGCTCAGGGACCACCAGCTCGGAGCTCCGGCTCAAGCTCCGGCCGCCTTCCCGGCACAGGACGGCTCTTTCCTCCTCACAGCTCCCTGGGCTGGCTTTGCAGCCCCTCCTCCGGGGGCATCTCCG
>NW_020960320.1:0-8872 GCF_003031625.1 Empidonax traillii | reverse complement strand
AAGATTCTCATGTTGTGACTAAACAGAGATGTAATAGAAGGATTAAACCATCAACAAACGCACACTGATTTAAAATACTTATGTGTGTATACATTTCAGAGCTCCATAATTCATCATTTGATTTAATTTTTTATAGATGACAAAAAAAAGTTAAGTAACTGAACACCTAGTGCATAAAAAGGAATGAGCAAATACTTTTCGTGAAGAGTGTTTCAGAGACACTGAACTAATACTGAAGTAATACAAAGTCTGTGAAAAACTGAAAATTTGCATAACTAAAACTAAATTGTAACTCTATACAGGGTAGAGGTTTGCTCTCAACACTCTTGTTTAATCCTGCTTTTTCAAAAAGTTGAACTCTGGATGTGTTCAGCATGATAGATACCAAGAACTGAAAAAACAGTAATAATAAATGTGGGTATCTTTATTTCCTGTCAGGCACTTGTAGCTTCTTGCTTTCACTTAGAGGTTTTTCTTTTATCTGCTGGAATGAACAAGGGAAATCTATACTCAGAAAAAATTCTTAGGTAATTTTTATGAAGCAAAGTCCAAATATTGATGCTGTAGCGCTGGAAAATAATGTTGTAACTCTTCTTAAAGAAAAAAAGTAAATCCCACTTTAACAAGCTGTTGGATAAGGATATCTACAGTAAAAAACAGTTCAATGAGAAAATCAAAGATAAATTTCATGTATGTATTTAAGAAATATTTTTTAAATTCTTCTGAATATTTTAACTTTACATTTTTTGACTGGAAGGGACACTATTCAGTATTTTGTTACAGTAAAATCAGTGTAAATAGATTTTAGTAAAATTGGGGAAAAAAATATCAATAAGAAAAATTTTAGTAACAGATGGAAAGACTATGAAGTAGCATGCCAAGCAAACTTCCTGTGCTTTTGAACCAAAATAAAATCTTTCAAACAGTCAAAGGTGTTACATTCTTAAAACCAAAATTTTTCTAAAATTTGGTTTACTATTTGGAGGAATCAAATCCTCCATTTCTTTGTCCACTTCAAGTTTCTTCTGTCTATATGATATAGTGGGAAAATACTGTGGTAGAGATTTTGCACCTTCAGGAAACACAATGAAAACTAAAATCTTTAAAGATATTAAAAATCTTTGGAGATTATTAAAAATCTTTGTATACAATACTGTTTTAATTTAAATGAGCTCCCTTTACAGTACTATATTATTCTTAAGCAAAGGGATGGCACTGGTAGCTGTACACAGATTTTTTTTTTTCAAAGAAATATAGGACACATCAGTAAACCCTACATAGAAAAGGGGGCAAGTGACTTTTCTTGAGAACTAGTAGATGGCATACCTTTTTTATTTTGGTACACCTTTGCATCTTACCATGTAATTGTCATACTGGCAATTTTTATATTCTATACTACCTCTGAAATGCACCTGTATGTCTAGGGCTTTTATAAACCAAAAGAAATGAAAGCTTTGTCAACATTTCTGTAAAATTATCAGAATTTTTTTACAGTTTCAGAATCCCCAGTTTGAATAAATGTGGTTTTAATAAATGTGCTTTTACTTGACTTTTTAAACTAAAAGATTTCCTGTTTGTCAGACTCTGCTTGTTGAAACTGAGACATGAGAACTATGTCAAGATTACAAGTCCTCTCTGAAGCTGACATGACATTTCTATTTTATTAATGTTTTTGGGCTGCATCGTGTGAAGGTTGATAGAATGCAAAACTCCTGTCGTGTTACTAAACATCCACTATGCAGCAGTTTTGTTCCATATTTCTCTCCTACTATCATAACCAAGTTAGTAGTGTGTTTGATGCATTTCTCAAATTAAACGCAGGTTTTGAAATATATCAATGAAATGCAGGATTTCACACGGATATAGTAAGACTTAGTTTGTTTTGGAAAGGTCAAACTCAGAAAGTCAAACAGTAATGTCGTCTTTCTTTTCTTCTTCTTTTTAATATGGTTAAATTCCTTCTGGATCCTCCAAGTCCAGAATCATCAATGATATAATAACATAAAAAATTTTGGGTTTTTAGCAGAGTTTAAAAAAATAAAATTACTTATAGTGATCCAGAAATAAAATGCTATTATCTATATAGATCAGTAATGTTAAAAGGAAGAGTATGTTAATTTTGCATAATACATTTACTTTCCAGGACAACCTATATGCTGCATATTGAAAGCAAAAAATATTTCCTTTCACATTTCTCCATCTTGTTTTCAACTGAAATTTCAATGCTAATATAAAGAAAAAAAAAAGTTATTTTAATACACTACCTGATCTATTGAATTATTTCTGCTAGAACTCCAAAGTTATCTCTGAGCCAATGGAACCAAGTGTTTACTTCTTTTTGTCTTCATTGATATGTTTCAGAGGATGTCAAGACCTCAATCAATAAATGCTCATTTTTTTGAGTGTAAGAGTAGTCTTGTTACTCATTACTTTATGCTTTAACACAAATACCCTAAATAAACTTTAGGATGAGAAAATATTTTAGAACTGGATACTTACGAGAGAAGCATTTGTAATCCTATCAGGACAAGTAACTACACTAGTCTGTGCTTAGCATTTTGTAGGTTATAGGGACTCAGTTTATAAGATCAGAAGGGACAATCTGAGTCATACAAATTGATTTCCTGTATAGAATAGGTGAAAAAATCTCACCCTGCAGTTTGTATCAAAATCTGTAATTTTTGTTTGAGGTAGAATGTGTATGTTGAACATTATGTCCTGACCTGCTGTAAAGATTTCAAGTGATGGAGAATTAAGCAACATTAATAAATTGCCTCAAGTAACTTACTCATTCTTTAATGAACAGAAACATCAGTTGTAGGAAGATATACATTTATAGGCAGGTATCCTCTTCAGAAATGTATTGAGTTCAGAAAAGAAGATATTTCCTTGCTCACAGGTACTAGAGTATTAATATTAAACACTCTGCTGAATGATCCACAGGAGAAAAGATACAGATTTGGTAGTTCTTAAATTTAAAAGCTGATCTCAATAAAGAATGTTCCCTGAAGGGCATTTTATCTCTGAAACTGCTTTATCTCATTTGAGAGTAATTGTTCTTTCAGAATTTCACAAGCAACTTTCTGAACCATCTGAAATCTCACTATTTTTCAATGACAGAAAAAGTGTTAGTTAGAAAAGATAAAGACAAAAAAATTGTCCAATTGGCTTTGCAGATATCACATTCAGGATTGAGAAATACCAGGCAGTCCATACTCTGCTTGAAGAAAGATGGTCCTATTTTCAAGGGTCATCTGCTTTCCATTCTTTGAATATCTGGGTTATGGTGGCTTTCTTTAGAAGTTATCTCATAGTCATAGCAGATCCCATTATCAGCAACTTTACTGTGTTATTTAACTTACTTATTTTCTCAGACTTATTTCATTTCTTCCAGTTTCTATTATCTGTGACAGGATATGTAGGGCTTGCAACAAACAACAATGCATCAAGAGATAAAATGATCTGAAGTACTGTGACTTCACCTTGTCTTCAAAGCTGCTGCTATAGTTTCTTTGTAAATTTTTTTTTTTTTTACTCACAATCAATGTTGTTTTTTGTTTCTTCAGCATAATGCAGTTTAAATTCTAATGAGAACACTCAGGATATTAGGAGAGTTACTTTCTTCTTCCCCCTGCCATTAAAAGTACAATCAGTAATATAAAACACTTATTTACAGACAGACACCAATAAGGAATTAAAGGCACTTTTTTATACGCTCCCTTTCTCTAGGTCTCCAGAGAGACACACAGACAGAGAGGTGGCCTTACAGATTTGCTGTTGGCACTTTGCTCATTTGTTCCCGGCTCCTCTGCACAAGATATTTTACACACTTCAATGTACGCAAGGTCGGGAGCTGCAGGTGAGTCATGGACAGCTTTGCAGCTGACTTGCCAAACAAGACCAATAGCAGTACCGCTGCACTGAACATGTAATTAAGAGTATCAAGCCAAATTAGAATGTAATTGATGACCTAATGATGAAAGTACCACTTCTCATTGACTGTTCCTGAGACAACCAGTCTCTTTATGTGCACTGAATCTTCACTGACGTCTAGGTAAAGAACATAACAAAGAACAGCTGTGGCATCATGGGCTGAAACAACGGTATCATAAATTCATACATTTTGGTTACTTTGGATTTATAGAGATAAACAAGAATTCTGAAGTGAAAGTAAGACTAGTTTGCCTACACAGGTAAAGGCCGTAATACGTACATGAATATCTTGATAGGGTAATTATAGAGGGGAAATCTTATCTAGCCTTATGTATTTCACTGGAAAGTAGTGGGTATTGAATAAATTATTGAATAAATCAATTATTTTTCAGCTTCTACTCAGTCATAACGTTCATAGAGGTCAAGCAGCTACTACACCTCTTTCTACATTTCTACATTTCATTTTCTCTGTATTTCTTGGTATGTGGTCAAATCAATCATATGCAAACATATGCATCTTGGTTTTATGTGAGGTTGATAAAGCAAATGTATATGGTGTTTTTTTCTTGCTGTATTATCATAAAATATCATATGCAACCCCCTCTAAATATTAACTTTTTCCTATTATCCAGCTGTTTCTTATGGAAAGTCATGTCACATAAAAAGAATGACGTGGCATTCATAAGAATTCACCCACAAGGCCATCAACATTTGCTTATTTTTTGACTGAAAAAGTGAAGAATTATGGCACAGCAGATGGGAATAAATATCTTTTCAAAAAGACTTTTTTTTCTCTTTGGAGGGATATATTGTGAAAATCTGATTAAGTCTGGAAATCTCGTGGTAGGGTAACATCTGGGGAAAGGGGACCTGAAAAACTGGTAAGGTTTTTTTGCAATATACATAGCTTTACTAACATTTTTGGAAAAAGAAGACAAGGATACATGAAACCTGTAGGTAAGGTATTCTGAGTGTCAGAAACAAACAGCAGGTAATACTTTGTGGAAGCAAAAATGCTAAAGTAAGAGGATGTATTATTCTTAAAATATCCAGGATAGCAATGAATGATCATTTTCTTTTGAGTGAAAGGAAAATGGCCTCTTTTGTACATAAGGATAGTGGACTGATCTGAGTGAATATGTGTATGAGTTCATGAAATATTAAATAAAATGGGAATAGAGAACAGCTACTTCGTGATGAGCCCTTGATTCAAGGGTCTGTACCTCCCAAGGCAGCACACTGCTGCCTTTATTTAAATGTACATTCTAATGGCTCAGAGGAAGAGCTGATACCTCTGGTTTGTTTGTTTTTTTTCATCCAGGGAGGTTTGTACTGGAATGTTATAATTTTCATGGAAATGGTCTGCTAGGAGAGGTAGAAAACTGAAAGTTGCATCAATCTTAGATGCTCTCTGATATACTAACATGGCCCATACACCCAGAAATTTTGCATGACATAAGTGAAGATGTCTTGTATATCCTACTGTAGAAGCAAGATGTAGCTTATGGAATAAAACCAAATAAAACTTTAGAATCTAGATTCTCAACTAGTGCCCTTGCCCATACATGGCCTTGCCTGTCCTGTCTCCACTTTGTGTGGTCTTTGTGTCGTCCACTGTTTACTCATGTTCCATGTGGAGCCAAAAGTTTTCTTTGGGAAGTTTTGAAATTTCTTCAGCACCCAGCAGAAGTAAATCTGTGGTATAAGTCAGGGGTGCTCACTGCCTGCAGAGAGTGCTGTCATATAATCTTGAACCACAGGTGTTTGTGCTGTTTCTGTTAAATGCTGTATTTTTGTCATTAATTCCTTTAGTGACTGTTTTACAGAACATGGTTTTTGTGATTTTGCCAGTCTTGTTGCGCTTACAACAATGCTACATGAATAACTGCAGTAAATAGCTCATTATTATAATCAAAAGGCTATTAAATTAGCCCTAAAGATAGATCACACACGTAGATCACACGTAAGGATCTGGCATTTGTGCAGATCTTTTGAAGAATCTAAATTTATTCCTCTTTGAAAATGTGAGTAGCACTCAAAGCTGGTAAGAGGAATTAAGTGACATGGGAAGTAGCTTTAATTGTTTCCCATAGGAGAAGTGGGTGAGTCATTGGTTTTGGTGAGGTTATTTGATATTATGCTTAATTTAATTAGGCATGACAGAATTTCTAAACAAATTAGTGTTCAGCAAGGCAAAACTGATGTTCTAGCTGAGACATCCACTAAGTTGTCCAGATTATTGTCATAAATCACAAGAATACTGCACATATATTTAGAAATTCGGAAAGGACACTAGCTGTTTGACCTGGAATATTAGAGCAAAGTATTTGGCATCAGTACATGCATAAACCTGCTGAATTGCACTTGATTCGCTGTGTATATGGTCCTGCATTCAGGACTCCCATATATATATATATATATATATATATATATCTCCCAGAATTTCAGTGATGGTAGCAATTTGCTTTGAAAAGAGAATGTTTTCATGTAAAGTAACAGAACTTACTAAACTTATTAAAGTAACTTATTAAAGTAAAAAAGTGTTCATGTAGAGATAAAGGGTATCAGGAGAGTAACTGGATTAAAACAGGATGGAGCACAAGTTTAAAAACTGCTTGGAATAGGGCAACTTCTCCTTTGCATTGAGGTTTTGTTATAGGCTTGTGCACATGTCTCTTTTTAGAGTGCAGATATGATTTCTGGGAAATCCAAAAAAAGTTTGAAGTTATTTTGAAAACCCAAGCGGTATGTTTAACAGTGAAGGAAAATCTTTAGCAGAAGTCATTTAAAATTCAAAAACTATTTTGGCTTGTGTGAAATCTGGAAAGAACTCTTAAACTAAAATCAACCACCTGAAAAAAATCATTCTTATTCCTAAAAGTGTAACTCATATAAGATTTGGAGCAGGTATCTAGGAAAAAAAAAAAAAAAAGACCTTGGATGTGTAGACTATTTGTCTAATAATCTTCATTAACAAACTAATGAGCCTTACATTGTTTCATTATAATTTACCTACAAAACTAGCAAGTTGTTCCACCCCTTGGAAGACCTCCATCCATTTATTTCACATATATTATTTGACAGATGACCCCATTTGATCCTAAGCCAGTGCCAGGTGGAGCAGCAGGAGAGCTCCCAGCTGTTCCAGGGTAAGTAACACGGTGGGAACTGGCAAGGAACAGCATGAGGATTGATTTGCACATTAAAGTGTGATAGAAAGTGAATAAGTTATCTTCTTGCTATGACAGGGTAATCCCTTTGTTTTATTCTTTATTTCTGCTTGCTTTTGTAAAAGAAAAAAAGTACCTAGTTCTCACACCACAGAGATTTAAATGCATTCTGCGTGAACTTGCAAGTCTTCCTATCCCTGGAATCTGGACACTGTTACTCTACTGCAGGGTAAAAACAAAGTTACATACATTGATGCTGCTTTAATGTTAGGATTACATTTTAATGTAAGGTGGAGATTTGACAGCACAATGCAAATTTTTTGTGCAATCCAGGTTTTTGCAATTCATTTTTATGTTAATCTTTATCATCTAACTGATATTCATATGCTAATTTGTTACTAGCACACCAGTGTACTCTTTTTAATATGTAAGTTAGGGAATTTGTGCCATCTCACAGAGAGGCATTTAAAGAGACACAAAATTGAGTTTATTTCTCAAACTAAAAAGAAAGCCAAATGCTACTCAGACATACTTGCATTACTTACTGTTAGAGAAACTCCTGCTTTTCTGACATTTTTGCAGTAGGCAATATGAGGGGGGCAGTAGTAAGGAATATTGTTTGTATCCTCACAGCTGTGCAGTCTTGCCAAATTCATGCCTTATGGGACTAAATATGTACTAAAAGAATTATACTAGAAGGAGCAGCCTGGGTGAACAATCCAGACACTCTTTGTCTCTATAAAGAAGTAAAGACCAAGAAGGGGAAGAGAAGAATTGAGCAAGTTGAGTGGTATCTCACAGCAGACCAGTGCAAAGTACTCCTCACTCTTAAGCATCCCAGGGAAGGGGAATTCTAATGCAACTGTGTCTCAGAAGTACCCCGAGGTTCCACGCTCATATTGTTCCCAGAAAGACCTGGACTGAAAGATGAGCAAATGTCTTGATCTTCAGAATGGTAATTTGCTTAGCATGTGAGTGAATATGGGCTACCTTGTGCATAAGAGCAAGATTTTTTTTTCCTGGTTTTCCCTTCCATCCTCCAGCTGAACTAGTTCAACTTGCATTGCTACTGTTTTATTTGAACTTACTTGACTTGTAGGATTCCAGAGCTTGTGCAGAGGAAGGAAATTGTTGCAGATACAGACCTTTTTAGTGCTATTTTCTTGCAGAGCTTGAGAAACTTCATTTGGTGTGATGGTTTTTCTATTTGTCAATACTCTATCCTGAAAAATGTTTGTAGACTTGTATGTGCTTTGATCATTTCACTATTGCCATTCTTAGACTCTTGCTTTTCCTGTAAGGATTGGAGTGAATGTGTAAGACAGGATAGTGGGAGGTGAGAATTTCACACACGTCCTACCCAATACTCGGTGGTGCCTGGGAGCTCTGCCACCACACAAACACCGTGCGTCATTCCTCCTGGGGCATGTGTCACATGATTCAGAAATATGTACTCATGGCTGCAGCTACTTCTCGCTCTTTTCTCCAAATATTTACTATGTCCAATACCATTACAAAACAAGCTTCATAAAAGCTGTACATATATGGAAGCACAATCATTGTGGCCCAGTGTATGAGTGATGTCTCTGCTGGGGTGACCCTGCAGGTAAGGCTTCATTCTACAATTGGCTTAATCAAAAGCTGTCTTAGTCTCCATATGCATGAAAGAGGCAGTCAGAAAACTGGAATCCTGTGCTCCCTCTGAAAACATGAAAGAAGGTAAAGGATGAGAGATTCTGCTGAATTGGACAAAAAAAAAAAAAAAAAAA
>NW_020960319.1:7546-8872 GCF_003031625.1 Empidonax traillii | reverse complement strand
CACCTCCTCCTGGCCTTGGTGCAGGGACACGGGTCCTGTGCCCTGGGCTGTGGTGCCAAGTTGTGGTCTCTGTTGCTCTGCAGGCCTCTCGGGAAGCACTGCTGGCCGTGGCCATATTCCTGAAGAGGAGGGATCTTGAGCAGCTGGTGACCAGAGAGGAGCCATGGAGGTTCGCCGAGTGCCTGGTAAGGACGGCCCTTAAGCTCCAGTCCCCGATGGCCCGAGTGTGGGGCTGGCACTGTGCCCCTGCCCACTGCTGCAGCCCCTGTGGGACAGCAGCCTGCGCCCCAGCCGCTGCTGCCTTCCCTGGGGCGTGTGGGCTCCTCTGCAGCTCCTGTGCCCCCGAGCCAGGGTGCCGCTGGAGCCCCGGCCCAGCTGGGCTGTGGGGCAGGGCGGCCAGTGCTGGGCGCAGGCAGCGCCCGACCAAGGGGCAGAGCCCCAGCCAACCATTCCCTCTGTGCCCTGCTGCTCTCTGCAGCTGAAGAAGGACCGGAGCCAAGTGACCAAGTACGTGCACCAGGCCTTGCCGTACCTTTGGAGCCCACAGCAGCCCCTGCGAGAGGCAGCCGTCACCTTCATGGGTGAGCCACAAGGTCCCTGCCCGCCCCGCTGCAGCTCGGCCCCAGCCCCGGCTGCTGCAGCGGCAGCAGATGCGGCCAGGGCTGTGCTGGGGAGCCCCGAGTGCCCTGGCGCTGCTGCCGCCCTGTGCCAGACCAGCCCTGGGGCGTCCCCAGGTGAGGCCACTGGGGGGAAGCTGTGACACCGCTGGGGCCCTGACAGCATCTGTGTTCCCAGGGATGGCCGCCAAGTACCTGAGGGGACGGTACCAAGAGCTGCAGCTCATCATTGACAGTGAGTGGGGGCAGAGGGGGCTGGTGGGGGGAGCTCAGACCCTGAGCAGGGAGCTGCAGTCCTGCCCTGGCTGCAGAGGGCTCTGCTCCCTGCACAGACGAGGGGCCACGTGGGCAGAGCAGAGACAGATTTCAGGGCCAGGAGGGATGTTGGTGACCAGCACCTTCTGGCTGATCCCTTGGGGATCATGGCTCCCTCCTGGCCATGGCAAGAGCTGGCTGGGATGGTCCTGGCAGGAGGGGCTCCTCGGGTCCCCACCAATCCAGGCTCTGACCTTGGCTCTGGTCCTCTCTGTTCCAGCCCTTCAAGCCACGAGAGACGACAGGAGCCCTGCTGTTTCAAAGCTGGCATTAGACACCATCAGCCTTGTTACAGCTGTGCAGAGAGCTCCCTACGCCAGGTTGCAGCAGCTCCAAGACCAGCTCTGCAGGGCATGGAATACGCACCCTTCTCAGTGAGGCTGTGCGTGCCTGT
>NW_020960319.1:0-1570 GCF_003031625.1 Empidonax traillii | reverse complement strand
AACATTCTCTGTGTCTGAGCAGTGCTGTGTTAATCTTGAAGCTGAGAGTGGACTTTAGAAGCAAACACAGCTTGTATTCCCACCTGTGTTACGCTGGTAAAAATGGGGTTTGGAAAAAGAGTGGTGCTTTAAAGGGCAGCACATGCCTTCATTTACTTCTCCAGTTCCCGTCCCCAGTCCTGCCCACCTGTCCCCAAAATCAGGCTCATGAGCCCTATTTCTGACTGGAGAGGGGTTGAACATGTTTGCAACCCGGTTTGAGACAAAGGAATTGATGGAAAATGGCAAGATTGTCACCAGATCTTTGCACCTACAGGGTCCACAGCTGTAACCTCACAGTTTTAGGGCAAAGTTAACCCTAAGGAGGGGACTCATTTTCAGCAAACCTTGGCTTGCTGACAGGATGAATTTGGTTTCCACAATCATCCTCACTCGAGGTCACAAAGCCTGACCCCAGCACTTCTCACCACCTCCCATGCCCAGCACTGCCCCGAACACCATTGCCCAAACCATTTATTCCTCATATGGACAGTTTCCCCAAGCTGTGCTCAAGAGCTGCACCACCTCACTCTAAAGTTGGGATGCCCCGTGCAAGCCTGTTCCAAGTGTGCCAGGGTCACCCAGAGGTGCTCCCACCACCTGTGGGTTGGAACAAGGAAGGAATCGGGGTGCTCAGCCCCTCGATGCTTTGGTGTAAAGGAAAAGTGGTGTAAATCCGTGATCCATGAAAGGGCTTGTCTATGGAAAAATAACACTAAGGGGTGTTTGTGCTTGCTTTGGGATTTGCCCAGGGGAGAGCATCTTGGAGGAGGGCTCCAGGCCATGGCACCGCTGCTCTTCCACCTCAGGCATCGCTTTTCCCCGCAAACTCCCTCCCATCCCTCTCCATCCCCACCAGCCTCATTGATCCCGACGGCTCCTGGTTGCCGTCAGCTCCGTGCCAGCGTCGCGTTGATGTTCAGACATCCGAGAGGAGCACTGTCCTCACCTCTTGCTCCCATTCCCAATTCTCTTGTGTTTTCGGGAGGCGAGCAGGGGAGCAAAGCGGGCAGCAGCTGGTGGTGATGCCGGTGGGAGACCTTCCTCCAGCACCAGCAGGGCTGGGGTCGGAGCACCCTGGAGTGCCACCACGGAACACGTGGATTTTGGAAGGATTCCCCTGGAGGTGGGATGCCCTTGGGCTGCAACCCCACATCCCGATGCCATCCTCTTTCCCAGTGGTTCCATGTGGGAAGGCTGGCCCTGGCACTGCTGGCCATGTTGGACTTGGGCAGAACCACAAACTCTGTCCATGCTCCTTTTCTCTGCAAGGAAATCGTTTCTTTTTCCGGGAAAAAAAAAAAAAAAAACACAATAAAAATGGAACAGATGAGAGGTTTCCTCGAGAGGGCAGCAGCTGCAAGGGAAACTGCCTAAAAATCCAAGGAAACTAGACATCCATACATCCTACTGTCCTTTCCGTATAAGAAACTTTCATTTCCGGGCAGCTGGGCTTTTTTATTTTTTCCTTTTTTTTTTTTTTTTCCCCCCCCTCTTTATTTTCCCCTTTTTTTTCCCTTTTTTTTCTTTT
>NW_020960318.1:7531-8874 GCF_003031625.1 Empidonax traillii | reverse complement strand
CAAAAACTTTCTCTCTTGCCACGCTTCCTCGTAGTGCCATGATTTCAGCTGCTTGTGCGTTAAAGCCCTTTCAGCCAAGCAGAGTCCAGAACGTGCGCATCAGCCCATGCAGGGTGAAAGGAGCCAGACAACGAGAAGTTGCTGGTTTCTCCCTCGTGCCGCGCTCTTTGGATTGGTGTACACTTGAAAGGATGCAAGAAGAAAAGGGCTCCTACTCAAATAGGTGTGCCTTGAACTGTGCAGTTGGAAGGGGTGCGTCACTGAAAGTTTTTTGTCTTGACATAATTCCCGTTTCGAGCTGTAATCTAAGGAAGCAGAGTGTGGATCCCAGTTGTGTGATGGAGAGTTATGCTACTACGAGGGGGAAGAAGTGCACTGCTTGGTGTGGTGCTTTGTGGTTTTAAGAGAGAAGATAACTGGCTGTGAGTTTTCCTTTTAGAACATTTGGCATGGGCTCATCTGCAGGACGCTCCAGATGTATCAGCTCAGATCTCTGGGAGCTAAAGAGAAGAAGGGACACTGTCTATGTGAGAAGGAATTCGCCTATCTCTCGTGTGCAGTGTGTAGCTGAAGGGTCTCGAGGAGCAAGGCGAAGGGGCCACGTCTCGTTTTTTTATACGGCAGCGGCAGAGCGAACTCTCTGGACTCTGGAAACATGGAAGCGCTTCAGGGTACAAGGCACCGCTGGAGAAGTGTCTCAAAAGAGAAAGCTTGTCAGGACCTATATTCTCTAATTGCTAATTTCTAAGCATTGGCAGTCCCCTTCTGCTTCGAAGCCCTTACCACTGCACACATCTGAAGACACACGGCATGTTCTTCTCAGCTAGATGTACTCTGAAGCTTCTTTCTGCTGCTGCCACACAGGAAAGCGAGGCGGGAGAAAAGACTGCCGCTTTCGCCCTGCTCCTTGCCGGTGTTCTGCTGGGCACTGAACACAAGAGCTTGGCGGTTTCCATCTTGCACGAGCAGAGTCCTTTCTTCTCTTTGGTTCCCTCCAGATTTGACTTGATACCCTTAGAGAGGCCAGCAGATGAGCCCATGCCAAATGTCTTAGAAGGAAAACCCACAGCCCTCTCTCTTAAAACTACAAAGCACAACACCAAGCACAGCACTTCTTCTCACCACATACCAGCAATAACTCTTCATCACTCAACCTCCATCCACCCTGCTCCTTTAGACTATACCTCGAAAAGGGAAGTGTGCCAATACAGAAAACTTTTAGTGACGCACCCTTTCCAAATGCACAGTTTAAGGCACACTTGTTTGAGTGGGAGTCTTTTTCCCCTTGCATCCTTTACACTGTACACCCCTCCACAGAGCACTGCGCGTTCTTCTCGGCTGCA
>NW_020960318.1:0-1041 GCF_003031625.1 Empidonax traillii | reverse complement strand
TCGAGGCAGTGGTTGGTTGCTGTGCCACCCCCATGCTGGGACCACCAAAAGAGGAAAGAAAGCCCTGAGCCTCTGTCTCTCAAGAGAAGGTGGTGCACAACCCATGGCACTACATAAAGAGCAAAGGTGCAAAGCACCTTTGAACTGGCAGGTATCTTTCCCCATTCTGAATCCTAGATGTAAAAGTAAAAAAAACTTTAAACCTAACCCTAACCCACATCCAAAACCGAACTCTAACCCTAACCCTACCCCTAACCCCTAACCCTAAAGATGACCTTAAAACTAAAACTAACCCGAACCTCTAACCCCAAATCCGGAACCAAACCCTAACCTGAACCCTAAACCTAAACAGAACCTTACCCCTACCCTAACCCTAACCCTAACCCTAACCCGAACCCTCACCGTAACCCTCACCCAAAATCTAAACCTAAACCTCACCCTCACCCTAACCCTAACCCTAACCCTAACTCGAACCCTAAACCTCACCAAAACCCTGACCTTATCCAGAAACCTAACCCTAACTCGAACCCTAACACTAACCCTCACCCACACCCTCACCCTCACCCACACCCTCACCCTCACTCTCACCCTCACCCTAAATCGAACCCTAAACCTCATCCTCACCCTAACCCTCACCCTCAACCTCAGCCTAACCCCCACCCTCCCCCTCACCCTAACCCTCTCCCTCACTGTGATGGTTTTAGTCTAGGCCTTCCTTGGTGACCAGTTTGTAACCAAGGAAGGAGCCAAGTACCCAGTATTCCATATGATTTTTACGTAAACCAGAGTATAAATAAGTCGGAGATTAGAGACCTCGCTCTCTTCTCTTCCGGCGAGGTTCGGGAACAGTGGGTCCCTGCGTTGGTCTCGCTTATCTAAGGCTGAGGCCTGCAGAGTCCACCGTCCTGCCACGTGGAGGTTTGGAGAGTGCTGGCCGTGACTGCCGATCCTGGTGTTCTAAGGGACGCGGTGAGATCTGTTTTGTTAGTTATTAGTATAGTTCTTGAGTTTGATCTAGTATACCTGTTCGGTGTCCCTTTT
>NW_020960317.1:7651-8875 GCF_003031625.1 Empidonax traillii | reverse complement strand
ATCTGCCGCCAGCTGCTGCTCCTGGGGGCCCTCGACGCCCCCAGGATCCCCCAGAAGCCCCCCCAGGCCACGGGGGGCGCCCCCGCCCGCTTCCTGCTCCTCCCGCCCTTCGCCAAAGCGCCGCCGGCGCGCTCCGGCATCGCCGTGGCCTTCGCGTCCGCGCTGGGCCCCGTCTCGGTGCTGGGGCCGGCGCCGGCCTCGGGGTCTTCGTTGGGCCCGGCGTTGGGTTCGGGGTCTTCGTTGGGCCCGGCGTTGGGTTCGGGGTCTTCGTTGGGCCCAAAGTTGGGATCGGGGTCTTCGTTGGGCCCGGCGTTGGGTTCGGGGTCTTCGTTGGGCTCAAAGTTGGGATCGGGGTCTTCGTTGGGCTTGGGGTCCTCCTCGGGCCCAAAGTTGGGTTCGGGGTCATCATCGGGCCCAGCGTTGGGTTCGGGGTCTTCGCTGGGGTCAAACTCGGGCTCGGGGTCTTCACTGGCCCCGAAGTTGGGTTCAACGTCAACGTTGGGCCCGAAGTTGGGTTCGGGGCCGTCGTTGGGTCCAAAGTCTTCGTTGGGCCCAAAGTTGGGTTCGGGGTCTTCGTTGGGCCCAAAGATGGGTTCGGGGTCAACGTTGGGCCCAAAGATGGGTTCGGGGTCAACGTTGGGCTCAACAACGTCACCGTTGGGTTCGACGTTGGGTTCGACGTCATCGTTGGGTTCGGCGTCATCGTTGGGTTCAACGTTGGGTTCGATGTCATCGTTGGGTTCAACGTTGGGTTCAACATCATCGTTGGGTTCAACGTTGGGTTCGACGTCATCGTTGGGCCCCCCGTTGGGTTCAACGTCATCGTTGGGTTCAACGTTGGGTTCGACGTCATCGTTGGGTTCGACGTCATCGCTGGGCCCCCCGTTGGGCTCCCCGTCGCGGCACGGCTGCGGGTTCTGCGGGAAGCCCTTCGGCAGCGCCAGCGCGCGGCAGATCCACCTGCGCTCCCACACCGGGGAGAGGCCCTTCCGCTGCGACCTCTGCGGCGGCCGCTTCACCACCCGCGGCAACCTCAAGGTGCACCTGCGGCGCCACCGGCAGAGGGGGCCGGCCGAGAGCAGGGAGGGCGCGGTGGAGGTGAGTGGGGGAGGGGTGTTGGGGAGGGGTCTGGGGGTCATTGGGGGGGTCAATGGGTCATTGGGGGGTCAACGGGTCAAGGTTGGGTCAGTGGGTCTAGGTTGGGTCAATGGGCCAAGGTTGGGT
>NW_020960317.1:0-1870 GCF_003031625.1 Empidonax traillii | reverse complement strand
CAGGGGTTAATTGGGGGTCAAGGGTTAATTGGGGGTCAAGGGTGGGGCTGATGGAGGGGTGAGGGGTTAATTAGGGGTGAGGGGTTAATTAGGGGTCGAGGGTTAATTAGTGGTCAGAGGTTAATTGGGAGGTGCTTAATGCAGGGTTAGGGTTTAATTAGGAGCAGGGGTTAATTAGGGGGTCAAGGGTGGGCTTAATGAAGGGGCCAGGGGTTAATTAGGAATAAGAGTTAATTAAGGGGTCGGAGGATGATTTAATGGGGGGGTTCAGGGGCTAATTAGGGAGGCCAGGGGTTAATTAAGGGCTGTGGGCTAATTAAGGGGTCAGAGGACGATTTAATGGGGGGGGGCAGGTGTCAATTAGGATTCAGAGATTAATTGTTACCGTTAATTATTTTAAATCGCTCTATTGATTATTTAATATCAATTATTAATTATTGTTACTTATTATTAATAATAATTATTATTCATTATTACTAATAACATTAATTAATTAAGGTTCCAAGGGTTTTTAATTAATTAATTTTCAATTAAGAATTAATTAATTTTTAAATTAATTACTTAAGGTTCCAAGGGTTTTTAATTAATTAATTTTGAATTAAGAATTAATTAATTTTTAAATTAATTACTTAAGGTTCCAAGGGTTTTTAATTAATTAATTTTAAATTAAGACTTAATTAATTTTTAAGTTAATTAATTAAGGTTCCAAGGGTTTTTAATTAATTAATTTTTAAGATTTTTAAATTAATTAATTAAGGTTCCAAGGGGTTTTAATTAATTAATTTTTAATTAAGAATTAATTAATTTTTAAGTTAATTAATTAAGGTTCCAAGGGGTTTTTAATTAATTAATTTTTAATTAAGAATTAATTAATTTTTAAATTAATTAATTAAGGTTCCAAGGGTTTTTAATTAATTAATTTTTAATTAAGAATTAATTAATTTTTAAGTTAATTAATTAAGGTTCCAAGGGTTTTTAATTAATTAATTTTTAATTAAGAATTAATTAATTTTTAAATTAATTAATTAAGGTTCCAAGGGTTTTTAATTAATTAATTTTTAATTAAGAATTAATTAATTTTTAAATTAATTAATTAAGGTTCCAAGGGTTTTTAATTAATTAATTTTTAATTAAGAATTAATTAATTTTTAAATTAGTTAATTAAGGTTCCAAGGGTTTTTAATTAATTAATTTTTAATTAAGAATTAATTAATTTTTAAGTTAATTACTTAAGGTTCCAAGGGTTTTTAATTAATTAATTTTTAATTAAGAATTAATTAATTTTTAAATTAATTAATTAAGGTTCCAAGGGTTTTTAATTAATTAATTTTAAATTAAGAAATAATTAATTAATTTTTAAATTAATTAATTAATTAAGGTTCCAATTAGCGCTAATTAGCACTTAATTGCAGCCCCACCCCACGACCTCTCCCTGACGGCCCCTCCCCGCACCGCCAGCCCCGCCCCCTGCGCAGGAGGCCCCTCCCCCGCCTCCGCCCCGCCGGGGGGCGTGTCCTCGGGAGGCCCCGCCTCCCCCCGCCCCCTGACAGGTGGGGGAGGGGCTGGCGAGGGTCCCCCCCCGGGTGGGGGAGGGGCAGGGGAGGGGGGCCCGGACCCGGCGCTGGAGCGGCGGCTCCTGCTGCTCCTGTCGGACCTGGCCCTGCCCCTCCCCCGCGACGCCCACGCCCTCTGCGACGCCATCGCACAGGTGAGGGGGAGACACACCTGGGGGGCACACCTGGGGGCGTCTGGGGGGCACACCTGGGGGCAACTGGGATACACCTGGGGGTGTCTGGGACACACCTGGGACACACCTGGGGGCACCTGGGCACACCTGGGGGCACCTGGGGGCACTTGAGGGCACCTGGGA
>NW_020960316.1:7731-8875 GCF_003031625.1 Empidonax traillii | reverse complement strand
CAGAGCCTCTATCCTCTTCTACCCAGCTGCAAAGGAGGAGCGAGGGATTGCCCTTATAACTAGAAGCTTCATACCTTTCACAACTTAACACAAGCTGATCCTCCTTTCTCTGCAATGGGCATCTTCCCATTGCAAAATCCTCTGCTCCTAGATGTTGCATTCTCCCTTACTAATAGAGAGAGGTATTTAGCTGGCAATTCTGAGTATCTGCTGAAAATCCCTTGCTGTTTTCCTTCAGACTTGACCTGTGAAGACAATGCCTTCTCCTTATCCCTAAACTATTGTGACAGACTACTTTTAATTACTTCATCATTAAATCATTTTTGACATAGAGCAGAAATAATCTGAAATAAAAAGCCTGAAAATTCTGACTCCCATTTCACCAGACTGGGGAAAGGCAGACAAATTGCTGCCTGCTATGTAAACCCCAGGCAGGTACTGCAGATCTTCAAAGGAGCTTGGAAAGGATGTTTTCCGTAACAGCCCTCCTGGGAATGGAGAGTCCCACTTGCGTGGCTCCGTCTCCACAGGGATGGGAAAGAAGCTGTGCATTGCAACAGCGAGGGACTGTGAAAGAGGCAGTGGATATGGAAGACATGAAAGCCATCTCCTCAGAGATGGTATTTAGGGAAACACATTGTTTCACTGCAGAGCTTTCAGAGTTCAAAGTTAGAAGGCAATATGGGATCATCTAGACAAACATCCTGCTAAGTATACCTTTGGCTATAAGCACCTCCCAGCTCTGCCTATATGAATGGCCAGTCTCTTCGCGAACGAAGAACCGGGGAAGGTCTTTCCACCTTCCAGCCTGCGCATTGGATTTTTTAGGTGAGACACAGTGTGCGCGGAACTGAGCCCACCCTTTAATCCTGAGGTTCATCTGCCGGGGCCAAGCACGCTTGGACGGTGGCAGCGAGGTCCTCAGGACGTAGATGGATTGCCTTAAGGGCTAGCGAGCTCCATCTGCCCGGGGAGTGTCCTAACCGGGAATCGAACCCAGATCTCAGCGTTGACAACGCTGTGGTTTAGCCACTGCACCACCAGGGACACTCTCTGCCTATATAATATAATCAGGAAATACCAGGTCTTTGGAGTGACAGGAGTGGGTTGTATAGACTGCTCAATTGTCAAAAACTCGGACCAA
>NW_020960316.1:0-1472 GCF_003031625.1 Empidonax traillii | reverse complement strand
CCGCCGCCGCCCCGCACAGCCGCAGACACGGGCGGCCGCGCCGGCAGCCGGCGACTCGCATGCAGCCGGGGATTACGGCGGGGCGAGGGCAGCGCGGGCTCGGCTCTTATCCCCTCCTCGGTCAGCCCCTCCGCCCTCCCCGGCCCGGCCCGGCCCGCTCGCCGCGCGGCTGCTCCGCCGGCTTTTCATCTCCGCGGGTAGGAGGGAGATAGATGCCTTTGCCGTGCTGCTTCTCCCACCCCCAGTCCTCTCCGTGCCGGGGGGGGGGGCGGTGATGTGGAGCTGGGAATGTAGAGGAAAGCCCTCCCCGGGAAGAGGCGACCAAAACAAATCCCTCTCCGTGGCTTTGGCGGCCGCGCAGTGCCCGGGGAAGCCTGAGCAGCCCCTGCCAGCGCCGGGGAATCCCTCCTGCAGCCCCCGGCGGCGCCCCGGGCGCCCGCCGAGCAAGGTAAGCGGGAGGGCATCCCTCCTCCGCCGAGGGCTGCCTTTTGGTTTTATTTGTGTTTATTTTAGAGCCCGAGTCATCCACGCCTCCCGCGCTGATGGGACTGTGGAACGAGGCGAGGACTGCCGGCTGGCCGCCGGTGGGCTGCGGGGAGCCCGGGCCGGACGGGAGCGTCGCTCTCCCGTGGGGACCCCGGGGGTGCCCCGGGCGCGGCGGGGAGCGCCCCTGGGGAGGGGGAATGCTCGGCGGGGCGGGACGGACACGGGGTGTCCTCCCCGGCTGCCTGGATCGGTCTGAGGGAGGAGAATGCAACCCTCACGCTGGAGCGCTTTGGAAACCGTGGCTTGTATTTTTGTTCCATCGGAGCTGCTAAAGGGAGTGGGGGGAATGACATTTCGTAGTATTCTACCTCCTTCCGTGGGTGAGCTCTACAGAGAAAGGCTTACCATTTGTTTCCGACGCTCTAATAGCGCTTGTGGAAACCTGATGATACAAAACCTCAGCGTTCTCGGTAGCTGTCGTTGGAATTACCCCGTCTACCCAGGGACTGAAAAATCCCCTCTATCAAGGAAAATACGTGTAGCATTGTGGTAATCTAAAAAATAGTCATATATGCTTTCTGTAGGTATGTAGCATGCTGACAGTCCCCTGGATTTAAAAACCTAAATGTCTTTATGAACAGTCATGTTCGCTGGCTGCGTGGTTTCTACAAACCATTCAGTGTGTTTCTTCTATCAGAATTTCACTGCCCGGGAGAAGGTAGACCTTTGTTTATACCCTATGTATGTACTGTCCATATTTATACTAGGGTTTGGACTTAATTCAATTCAAGTTACATAATGATTAAGATACAAATAGAAAGTATATTTGCAGTTTCTTGGATATTTGATTCATTGCAGATAAGACTGTCTCCAGCATCACTGCCAAAATTGTCACTTTGTCAATGTTTGTGTAAAAAGGGAAGCGTCCATAGCATCAGGTGGAGACAGCATTCCTTGGCAAATACACAGTCATCAAGACCTTGCTA
>NW_020960315.1:7776-8876 GCF_003031625.1 Empidonax traillii | reverse complement strand
CACATCCCTTTGCCCAGGGCAGTGTGTCCAGGCTGCCTTGGCCACTTGCAGATCCCAGCCTGGGATCCCTGCAGGGCCCTGAGCTGGAGGGGCTGCTCTGCAGAGGGAGGGGCTGTGGCACCCTGGGCTGAGCCTGCACTGGCCATGCTGGTCAGGCTGGCAAGCAGAGCCAGCAGGAAGGGGATCCCTCCTCTCCACCTGTGGGAAGTAGAACTGCCAGAGCCTGCAGAGAATCAAGCCTCTAGCAACAACAGCTGCCCAGAACTGCCTGGGGGCCGGCTGCAGGGGCCAGAGCAGCCCCAGCCTTACAGACCTCTGCAGGGTTTTCCTCTCCTGGGCCCCCAAAGACCACACCTTCCCTTCCTCCCCTGGCGATCCCTTCCCCCTGAATGAATAAACATATCCTCCTAACCAATATCTTCAAACCCCCTTATCAGAAGTCCTCGAGATTCGAGGGTTCAAAACCAAACTTACCTCTATGCCAGAACCTTCTATACCCTCCCTATATAAGCACCCTGGTAATAAAGGAATCGGCCATTTTGCTGGACATGTAACCTGCGTGTACTTGTCTCTTTTCCCACGCAAGATGCGCTCTGGGCCGGATGATTGGGCATTTAACCCCCCCATTCATCATCCACCCTCTTCCATCTCCCTGGAAGGCTCAGTAGCCATGAACAAGGCTGGGCAGGGCCATGGGCTGTTTGCAAAGGCACAGAGGGCAGGGCAGGGCTCCACTCCATCCAGCCTGTGGGCTGCAGAGTTCTTCAGGACACCCTCCTGGAAAGCCCAGCCCTGGCTCTGGTCCAGCCCTCCCTGAGCTGGGCAGGCACAGGGGGAGTTCACTGAGGGCAAGAGGAGTCACTGGCCAGAGTCCTCTCTCTGTTCCTGTGGCGTCCCCTGGGGTTGCAGAACTCTCTTTGCCACTTGCCAGCAAGATTTAGTACTTTCTGTCTGGGGGACTCCACCCTGGGCAGGATTCTGCTCCAGGGCTCCAGTCACTGCTGACTGGATGGGACGGGCTGTCCCTGCAGATCCTCTGTGCTCTCCTGCACTTCCTCATTTCCTACACACAAGGCCTCCCCTGCCATCAGAGCCAGCAC
>NW_020960315.1:0-1212 GCF_003031625.1 Empidonax traillii | reverse complement strand
CACGCTGCCTGGGCCTGATCCCCTGGATGTCCTGCCCGTGCCATGGGATGGTGCACTCGGGTGCATCCCTTCTGGGCCCAGGGCCCTGTGGGGGTCTAATTGGCAGGGCAGGTCACTGAGCATTTCCTTCTGGATTCTGGGGGCATCATTCAGCTCCCTGCCACCAACTTACTGCCCTGTGAGTTTAATATACTGAGGACACCTTTTTTTAGTGTTACAGTCTGAGCTAAAAGAGGCATGAAATCCTTCAGCCTTTTCCTTTTCCCCTGACATTGTGCTGCCCTCTGCATCTAGAAAAGGATGGAGCAATTGCAATCTTGAAGACAGAAGAAGGCTGAAGTCTGCTTCTGTGATGATGAGAAGACCTCTAGTGTAGCAAAGAGGAAATCTGACGGTTAGTGCTCTGACCAGGACCAATAGAGGGCCCTGCCTTCTGCCAGGAGAAGGAAAGGGACCAGGAAGGTATTCAAGTTTACTGGACTGTGTGAGTTCGATGGCCTGGCACATCGGATCCCCAGAGATACCGAGCTTTGATAGACACCGGTGCCCAGTGTACATTGATGCCGTCTGAACTTGACACTACAGAGACTGTTTGTATTTCTGGGGTGACAGGAGGGTCCCAAGAGTTGTCAGTGGTAGAGGCTGAAGTAAGCCTGACTGGAGACCAATGGGAAAAGCATCCCATTGTGAAGGGACCAGGAGCCCCCTGTATCCTTGGTATTGATTACCTCAGAAGAGGATACTTCAAGGACCCGAAGGGGTAACGATGGACTTTTGGTGTAGCCACGGTGACTGAGGGGAAATCCAAGCAATTGTCTGCCCTGCCTGGCCTCTCAGAAGATCCTTCTGTTGTAGGATTCCTGCAAGTCGACAATCAGCAAGTGCGAATAGCCACTAAAACAGTGCACAGGTGACAGTACCGGACCAATCGAGATGCTGTGATCCCCATCCATAAGACGATCTGGAAGTTGGAGAGTCAAGGGGTGAGCAGTAAAACTCACTCACCCTTCAACAGCCCCATCTGGCCTGTACGTAAATCTGATGGAGAATGGAGACTGACTGTGGACTATCGTGTCTTGAATGAAGTCACACCGCCATTGAGTGCTGCTGTGCCAGACATGTTGGAGCTCCAGTATGAGCTGGAGTTTAAGGCAGCAAAGTAGTGCCACTATTGACATACCAAATGCATTTTTCTCCATTCCCTTGGCAGCA
>NW_020960314.1:7491-8876 GCF_003031625.1 Empidonax traillii | reverse complement strand
GGTGCAGCAGGAAGAAGTCCCTGGGGGTGTGCAGGTGCTGGTCGCAGGCTACGGCGCTGAGGATGAGGCCGTTGCCCAGGAGGGCAGCCAGGGAGATGCCCAGGAAGAGCCAGAAGTGCAGCAGCTGCAGCTCCCGCCTGTCTGAGGATGCCAGGAGCAGGAACTGGGCCATGGAGCTGCTGTTGGGCATTTGCTGCTTCCTCAGAGTGTTTGGATCTGTTGAGGAGGAGAAGTCAATGCTGAGTTAGACCAGGCTGCTGCAGCCAAACAGGACACATCTCACAGCCCCCCCACTCTCAGGCTCTCTCTCCTCACTCAGACCTCCCTGCAGCTCCTTCCCCTGAGCTCTGGCTGTTGCTGCCTGAGGGCACCATTGGAAGCAGGAACTCTGGGATGGGCTCCCAAGGACTCCTTCTTGCTCTGCTGGCAGAGGGAACTTGGAATGCAGGGTGATCTCCAATTAAATGTGCTCCTCATACATGCAAGAGCTTCTCAGCCTTGCTGTTTGAAACTTGCCCAAATGAAGAACTGAGCTGAGGGAATTCTTTGTGTTTGTTCCCCCACTTGCACCTGCCACAGTTAGGAGTGGTTGTGGATGTTGGAAATCCCTGACATTTCTATTGCACTGCAGGTCAAGCCTTGTGGGTTCTGAGGGCACAGGAACAGTCCCTCAGTTCAGACAAAAGACCTGCTCTGCCATCAGTCTGTGCTCAGCTGCCCTGTGCTGGCAGCTTGGAGCTGCAGGAGCATCACACTCAACTGTTCCCCTACACAGAAACTGCACAGATAGCCAAGAATTTGTGTCCAAAGAACAGATTATCAACTCCTCACTTTTGTATCTCTCCCCTGTCAGAGTGAGACACCAAATGCTCATTGCAGCTGCCCAGAGCATTTCCATGGATTTAGCACTGAGGAGTTTTCTCCACAGGGATCCTGTGCAGCACAGAGATACTGTGGCAGAGCTGTGCCCTCCTGGAGGGCACCTGCAGCCCTGCAGGACACCCAGGGAAACAGCTGAAGAGCCTGAAGTTGCCTGGAGGGAAATAGAGTACTTTACTCCCACAGACACATCCCCACAGAAGCACCCAAAGGGTTTGTGAGTGCAAAGTAATTTGCTCCTCCCCCCCCAACCCTACACTGGCTCTGAAAAGCAAAGGGTGAGAATAAGGAGAGCCCAGGCAGCAGCCCCTCCCTGAGCCCAGCTCAGCTCCCTGCCAGTGCTGCCAGAGCCCATGGCCAGCCCAGGGCCCAGGGGCAGCTCTGCCTGGGCAGGGGCTGCAGAGCAGATCCCAGACCCCCTGCGCTGGCTGGCAAGGGGCAGGGGTTGGCAGTGGATGTGCTTCCTGAGCAGGGCCCCTGCAAATGGCAGCAGGTGCAGCTGAAGC
>NW_020960314.1:0-1561 GCF_003031625.1 Empidonax traillii | reverse complement strand
TTGCTTGTTCTGGGAAACTGAGCAGGAATTTTCCCATCCCCTGCCCACTCTGTGAAAGGAATGTTGAATGGGCAGGTTGGCTGTGGCTTGGGCCATTGACTAACACAAAAGAAGTTGCTGGTAGAACTCCATTTGGAGTTGATGGCCCTCAAGAGTCTGTGGGGAGGGGTGAGGAGTTTTCCTTACTTTTTTTTCTTCTCCTGGGAAATGGCACGGAATTCGTTGGTTCCTGAGCTGAGACAGGGTCTGGGTGGCAGGAACTCTGAGGTGGTTTTGTTCTCAGCTTGGCTGCCCGGCAGGTTTTGGGATTTTTTTCCCTCTCCTGGCCCCAGTTTTGCCTGCAACCTGTTCTTCTACCCAACCTGGAACCTGCTTGGATTTTTCATCAGGAAGGAACTGTTCAGGTGGGGGAGCGCCTTCTTTCCCTCCTCCATTCCCATTTTTTTTTTTGCAGCAGTTCTTGTGCATGTGGAAGGAGAGGGGAGGCCGCGCATTTCAGCCGCAGACAGTGAGTTCCCGAAGGGAAGAACCTTTTTTCCCCCCTCCTTTCCCCCCTTTCCTGGTGAGGGGGAGGGAAGATCTCCATTTTTGGCTTCTCCAGCACACCCGGGGGGGGGGCCCCATGTGGGGACCTCCAGTGATCCAACAGTGCCCCCTGTTGACTGGGGTTAGAATGGCACCAAAGGGCACAAACTGAACTGTTTACCTTGTTTTTTTGTTTGTTTGTTTGTTAGTTTTGAAGGGGATTTTTTTCAGCTATAGGATTATTGTTGGGTTGTTTTATTTATTTTCTTTCCTTGTTCTGCCAATACACTTACATCTTTTAATAAAGGGCTGCTATTTTCCCTTTTTTTTTCTACATTTTTCTCAGTTGGAGCCTCTTAATTTCGGATTTACAATTGCTTAGAGAGAGGAGTTTGCATCTTCCTCATATCTCATCCTAAGCAAAACACCTGTGTCTCATTTTAAACTGAGACACCTAACTATATTCCTAAACTCTTCCTGAGTAGCCAGCCCTTTTTTCCATAATGGGCAGGCCCTCTTTTTAACCCAAATTTCCTTCAAAATCTCCCTGTTCAGCCAGACTGCTGGTCTTCCCCACTGCCTTGCCTTTCAGCAGACTGGGACAGCCTCCTCCTGTGGGGTCAGGACTCCCTTCCTGAAGCACGTCCATCCCTCCTGGACCCCTTTGTTTTCAAGGGTAGTTTCCCAGGGTACCCTCTGGACCAGTCTTCTGAAAAGGCCGAAATCTGCCCTCTGGAGGTCCAGCATAGAGGTTTTATTGATGGCCCTCCTTGCATTCCTGAGTATTGAAAACTCAATTTTTTCTTGGTCACTGTGCCCCAAGTCTAAGGAAATCAAAGGGATAATTTTACCAAGGCCTGTAGTGGCACAACGTGGGGCAGTGGCTTTGAACTGAAAGAGTTTTATCCTGGATAACAGGAGAAAAGATTTAACAATAAGGGAGGCAAGAACTGGAACAGGTTTCCAGAGTGGATGTCCCATCCCTGCATTTGTCCAAGGTCAGGGACTGTGAGTAACCTGAATTAGCAAAAGATGT
>NW_020960313.1:7527-8876 GCF_003031625.1 Empidonax traillii | reverse complement strand
CTTGGTAGTAAGGTGGTTGCACTCCGTAACAGAGCCAACAGTGTTGTGTGAGGTTCGGGTGGGTTTTGTTCAGAACTTGGTAACTAGCTTGTATCAATTTCCAAAGTGGATGTGTAGTACTGGAAGTTGGACTGCTAAAGGTATGCGGTGTCCTGGGTGTTGTGGGGCGAGCGGTCTGTCTAAGGGTTGCTATGCGTGGTGTCTCGGGCCAAGGGTCGTTCGGGGCGATTTTTTTTTTAATTTGGATTAGACCGCCTGGGTTGTATCCTGTGATGTAGTACCTCAGTCCCCATGTTTTCCCAAGGAACCAGCTGTTTTCCTGGGGGTTTGTGACATTTAAAAAGAGGTATTTACAGATTATGCCCCTTCTCCTTGCCTGTGGTGATATACATTCATGTGGGCCCCATTGTACTTTCAGGTATTTATCTATACCGTTGCCTGGTATCCATGCAGGGGCTATGGTTTTGCACCCCCAGCGAGCACAGTAGTACTCGCCAGGCATGTTACAGTACCCTTTCCCAGGATTTGAGGCTGGACACATATAGAATCTGTCAAGTGCCCAGCATAGGTCTTGCGGAACTAACGCACACAGGGTGACGGTAAAGGTCGGCGCACCTGATGTTACTTGGGAGGCTATAACTTGCTGACTCCCGGGCCTAAGGAGGGACCATTTAAATGGCTGGTGGTGTAAACGGCTTGCATGTACTGACTCTACCTTGGTGAGTGCCAGGATCAGTATCACGCAAAGACATTGCTGTTTTCTCTCACGGTGGTTGTTTCGATGCTGTCTGGCTTTCGTCTGCGCCGAGTCCTCAGTGTTGGGCTGGGTGTTGATCGGCGTGTCGTCTTCCTCTGGCACTGGGTTGTACTGGTTCCGAGGGCGCCCAATGATCCAATCCTGCAAGTAAAAGCTCGCAGTTTTCATTAGTTTTATTCTGCAAGTCTGGTTTGATAGATCTAAATGGACACCATTTAACTTCGCCCTCTTTCTTAACTGCAGCATACCCTCGCCCTGCAAGGACTATTTTCCACCCCTGTTCCCAAGCTCCCAGTTCGTTTTTGATTATGACCGGTGTGCCCTCTTCTAATGCACGAGTGGCCCAGTGCTTTTGGACTGGACTGTTTGTTTCTTCTCCTCTGAGAAACTGATTTAGGGCCAGCAAAGCGGTTGCCAGTAATTGCGCTTGATTTTTCGGGGGAATAGCATTGGTAAAGCCTTCCGCTTTTGCCAATGTTTCTATTTTAGATTTTAGGGTTTGGTTTGCTCGCTCGACTATGGCCTGCCCTGTGCTGTTATACGGAATGCCATGTGTCAGGGTAATGTTCCATTTCTGTGCAAATGCCTGAAC
>NW_020960313.1:0-2174 GCF_003031625.1 Empidonax traillii | reverse complement strand
GCTACTAATCTCTTTTGCCCCCTTTTCTTTGAATCCAGACCCTTTGCACCCTGACTCTCTTGCATCCCAAGGCTGTGTGTAATTCATTCCCTTTCATTAAAAAAAAATAGCTATTCTTTGGGAGCTACTCTTTGAAATTTTCCTCCTTAGCTAAACTACAAAAAACCTCCAATTAGTTGTTGAAGACGTGATGACAGGAAGACAATTAAAAAAAAAAAAACACACACACAAATTTATTTTTCTGTATTTTAATAAGTCCCACGGTGTGTTTAGAGACAAGTCCATGATCCTGAGTTACTGAGAGAAGATTGAAGAAGCTACTCAAGAAGTCAGAAGCCAAACTCCCAGTCCCTTGAAGCATTGCTGGGCCCCACTGAGGGCAGGCACTGACAAAGCCTCCCCAGGGACTAATTAAAGCACAGAATTGGAAGGAATGATTGCACAAACTTTTTCAAAACTCACAGTCAAAGGAAAAGGCAAAGTACCTTAACAAACCTGTAGCACCTTGAAGTTTTAACAAGCCCCTCTGAGGGCCGTTCCTGACAAAGGCTCTCAAGGGACTCATTAGAGCAGATAATTGGAGGCCATGGCTGCACAAACTTCTCAAAGACTCAGTGTCAAAAAGAAGTGCCTTAATAAAAATACCCTGGGTGCCTTGAAGCATCAATGAGCCCCACTGAGTGTCCCAACTGACAGAGAATCCCAAGGGACTCATTAGAGCAGATAATTGGAAGCCATTAATGAACAAACCTCTCAAAAACTCACTTTCAAAAGGAAGAGTTCCTTCAAAACCCTTGAGTACCTTGAAGCATTAATGAGCCCCACTGAGTGTCACTACTGACAAAGTCTCCCCAGGGATTAATTAAAGCAGAGAATTGGAAGCAATGATTGCACAAACCTCTTCAAAACTCAGAGTCAAAGGAAAAGGCAAAGTATCTTAACAAACCTGTAGCACCTTGAAGCTTTAACAAGCCCCACTGCGGGTCATTCCTGACAAAGGCTCTCAAGGGACTCATTAGAGCAGATAATTAGAGGCCAGGACTGAACAAACCTCTCAAAGACTCAGTGTCAAAAAAAGCACCTTAATAATCCCTGAGTGCCTTGAAGCATTAATGACCCACTGAGGGTTGTCACTGTCTGGGGCTCTCAAGGGACTCGTTACAGCAGATAATTGGAGGCCAGGGCTGCACAAACCTCTCAGAGATGCAAGACCAAAAGCAAACCCCAAATTGCTCTGAAAATCCTGCAGGCCCTTGAAGCCTTAAGGAGCCCCCCGAGGGCCCCTCCTGACAAAGCCTCCCCAGGGACTCTGCAGCAGCTCCTTGGAGGTCCTGAGTGCAGGGAGCCAAAGGCTCTGGGCAGCAGCTCAGCTGCTGAGAAAAGCCTGGCTGGCTTTGGGGAACTTTCCTTCCTTTTCAGGCTTCCTCCAGCTTTGGGAAACGCTGCCTGGCAGATTGGCACCACCTAAGAAGGGCTCTGGCAGGTTCCTAGCAGCAAAGCCGGCCTGCCCTGGGCTCCAGCCCAGATCTTTGGAGCAGGGAGACACCTGAGAGTTCAAAAGAGGAGGCTGCATCTTTGACAACCTTTGGGGACAAGCAGGCATTGCTGCTTTGTAGATAATCTGCATGTCATGCTTTGAGTTCAAGCATTCAATTGAAATGAAGGTGGGTATCTCTGTGATTTCTTTTGGTTTTAAATAGGAACATTTCCTTTTTCTGTGTAATTATATTATGAAGTTGGTAGATTAGAAAGCAATCATGGTGACCTTTCTCTCATGCAAACTTTAACTATCTCTTGGACATTTTGAATGAGACCTATATGAGACAGATCAAACTCACAGGAAAATGGCACAAATACTGTGGGAAAACATGAAAAGCATTAGGATGACATGTTTGTGGGAATTCAGATTTTTCTCTTGAAAAAAGTCCCTGGACTTGTCCCTTGGCTAACTGGATATTGATGTTTTCTGAGCTGTTGTTCTCCTCAGTAACACCTCAGAGTTTAGGCAGACTCCTCCCTGGGTGTTGGTGTCAGGTCAGTCAGCAGGAAGGGCACCGTGTCTGCAGGTTGGGCAAAGATCTGCGAGCGCTGGCACATCCCAGTCCCTGCTGCAGCATCCCAGGCACATCCCAGCAGGGTTCCCTTCTGCCAGGGCTCCTGCAGGGCTGGGAAGC
>NW_020960312.1:7568-8877 GCF_003031625.1 Empidonax traillii | reverse complement strand
ATGGGGATGGGGTTGGGGGTGATGATGATGGGGATGGTGGGGATGGGGTTGGGGAGGCAGGACAAGATCAGCAGGTCCAAGGAGGAGGCCCTGGAGCTCGTCGATGGTACCTGGAGAAACCTGGGAATGGGAATATTGGGAATACTGGGAATGGTGGAAATGGGGAGAATCTTTTTCCCTGTAAATGAGTTTTTCTTCCTTGTAGGTGAATTTTTTTCCACTAAATGCGATTTTTTTCTCTGTAAATGAGTTTTTTCTCCCTGTAAATGAGCTTTTTCTCCCTGTAAATGAGTTTTTTTTTCTCCCTGTAAATGAGATTTTTTTTTCTTATAAACGAGCTTTTTCTCCCTGTAAATGAGATTTTTTTTGCCAGTAAATGACTTTTTTTCCCTGTAAATTATTTTTTTTCCCTGTAAATTATTTTTTTTCCCTGTAAATGACTTTTTTTCCTCCCGTTTCTTGCAGGTTACATCCAGAAAATCAAATCAGGGGAGGAGGATTTCGAGTCTTTGGCCTCCCAGTTCAGCGACTGCAGCTCGGCCAAGGCCGGAGGGGATTTGGGGGCCTTTGGCAGAGGTGAGAAATTTCACCTACGATCCAAAAAAACACCCCAAAAACCACCCACTTTGGGGCCAAATCCCTCCCCAATCATTCCCAGCTCCCTAATTCCCTGGTTTTTTGGGAATCTCCCCCCAGGGCAGACGCAGAAGCCGTTGGAGGACGCGTCGATCGCGCTGCGGGCGGGGCCGTTTTGGGGTCGATTTTGGGGTCGATTTTGGGGTCGATTCCATCTCAACTCATTCCCAATCATTCCCAGCTCCCTAATTCCCTGGTTTTTTGGGAATCTCCCCGCAGGGCAGATGCAGAAGCCGTTCGAGGACGCGTCGTTCGCGCTGCGGGCGGGGCCGTTTTGGGGCCCGTTTTGGGGTTGATTTTGGGGTCGATTCCATCTCAAATCATCCCCAATCATTCCCAAATCATCCCCAATCATCCCCAATCATTCCCAGCTCCCTAATTCCCTGTTTTTTTGGGAATCTCCCCCCAGGACAGACCCAAAAGCCGTTGGAGGACACGTCGTTGGTGCTGCGGGCGGGGCCATTTTGGGGTCGATTTTGGGGTCGATTCCATCTCAAATCATCCCCAATCATTCCCAAATCATCCCCAAATCATTCCCAGCTCCCTAATTCCCTGTTTTTCTGGGAATCTCCCCGCAGGGCAGATGCAGAAGCCGTTTGAGGACGCGTCGTTGGCGCTGTGGGCGGGACCATTTCGGGGTTGATTTTGGGGTCGATTTTGGGGTCGATTCCAT
>NW_020960312.1:0-1089 GCF_003031625.1 Empidonax traillii | reverse complement strand
GGGGAAGGGGGGACTTTATTTATTTATCTATTTATCTATTTATCTATTTATCTATTATTTATTTATCTATTTATTTATCTATTTATCTATAAATTATTTATTTATTTATCTCTTTATTTATCTATTTGTCTATTTATTTATCTAGTAAGTTATTTATCTAGTAAGTTATTTATTTATCTATTTATCTATCTAGTTATTTATTTATTTATCTCTGTACCTATTTATTTATCCATTTATGTCTTTATTTATCTATTTATCTATTTATGTATTTATTTATCTATTTATCTGTTTATTTATCTATCTAGTTATTTATTTATCTATTTATCTACTTATTTATTTATGTATTTATTTATCTATTTATTTATGTATCTATTTATCTACTTGTTGATTTATGCATTTATATATTTATCTATTTGGCTATTTGTTTGTTTGTTTGTTTGTTTGTTTGTTTATATATCTATTTCTTTTCCTCTTTATTTATCTATTAATTAATTAATTAATCTATTTATCTCTCTATTTATTTATTTATTTACTTACTTATTCATTCATCTATTTATTTATTCATGCATTTATTTATCTATTTATTCATTCATTCATTTAATTATTTATTTATTTAATTTTATTTATTTATTTCTTCAGGGACTGGTCCTCGCCGGGCTCTCCGCCCGTTCCCGGCGGGAGCGGCTGCGCCTCGCCAGGTGCTTAATTAGCGCTTAATTAACTGCAATTAACCCCCCGCTGGGAAGGCCGAATCGTTCCCAACCCGCTCCCGGCGCCGGCCAAGAAAATCCTTCCCGCCTGCAAAAAAATCGGGAATTATTCTGGGAATAACGGGAGGGAAATTCTGGGAATAACGGCAGGGAATTCTGGGAATAACGGACAGGAAATTCTGGGAATACCGGGCAGGGAATTCTGGGAATAACGGGCGGGAAATTCTGGGAATAACGGCAGGGAATTCTGGGAATAACGGGCAGGGGAATTCTGGGAATAACGGGAGGGAAATTCTGGGAATACCGGGCAGGGAATTCTGGGAATAACGGCAGGAAATTCTGGGAATACCGGGCAGGGAATTCTGGGAATAACGGCAGG
>NW_020960311.1:7726-8878 GCF_003031625.1 Empidonax traillii | reverse complement strand
GGGGGCGTGACATCCTCGGGCTGTGAGCACAGATTTCCCTGCAAAGCCTGCAGGGAGTCAGTCGAGCTCTGGAGAGCAGATTGTGCCCCAGGGATGGGATTGCAGAGGGGCCCTCAGGTCCCCAGGATGAAGCAGCAACCAGCAATAGACACAAAAGGATCCCCGAGGATTTCGGGGGGATTGTCCTGCAGGGAGGGGACAGTGTCACCCCCCGGGGGCGGGGCTGGCAGGTGGGAGGATGCTTTCTGGGGCAGGTGGTAACATTTTTGGCGTCATGGACAAGGATCCTTTGGATGTGGTGCAGTAATCGGTGTAGTCCAAAATTGATACCGAGGGAGGGTGAAATGGTGACCGTCCCCTCATTGTGAAATTATAGTGATAATTCTTCTCCCCTCAGTGTGATCCGGCCACATCAGACCTGCTGAAAGGTTCTCTGGTGCAGCCTGGACCTGTTGAAAGGTTTTCCAGGAGAGAGTCAAGCCAACCCTCAGAGGGTTAAGGGGGAGAAAGACATTAACCTGAGCTGGGTTAATGCCTGAGTCGAAAGGAATGACACCCCAGGAGGAGTTATGTGGGGATTATTCCCTCTTGATGTCTGTCCTTGGTTTAGGACTACTTCTTGTAAGGGCTGTTTTAGGTGTTGTCCTTAGAACAAGAGGAAAGGAGAGATGGGCTATTCAGAAATCTACAGGTGAGGGGATAAGATCTTTACAAGAGTCAATGAAGGCATTACAGGAGCAATTAGAAAAAGAAGGCTTGCAGTTAACTGCAGAGAGTGAAACATTTGGGATGGGGGGGAGGAAAGGGAAATGAATCTGTTGCTTCCATCAGCCCTCCCAGATGAGCAGGAGCAAAATGAAAGGCTTAGAAAGGCACTAGAAATGAAAAATTGTGAACTACGGGACATCAATTTAAAATAACCCAGACCAGTGGATGTTAATAAATCCCTGTACCCCTCTGGGCAATGGGAAGAGCTTAAGCAAAGTTCTCTGGAGGACACAGTAATACATTTGTGTCCCCTCATTAAAACTGAAGCCACTGGCCGAGGGGCAGCTCTGCAAACTGCCACAGGGACTGCCCCGTACACGGGGACAGCCCTGGCCAAACTTGGGGACAAATCCAGCCCTAAGGCCAATGAATCAGAGACTGAAT
>NW_020960311.1:0-1448 GCF_003031625.1 Empidonax traillii | reverse complement strand
GGAGCAGACCCTGTGCCCACTGGCTGTGAGGGCTCAGCCCTGCTCTGCACCCCTGGGCTCATGGGCATGGTGGGCACAGGGGCCTGTCCTGGTGTTCAGCTGTGACAGATGAAACTGGTCCCAGTGCAAAAGTGCTTGTCAGCATCTGCACTCCCAGAAGAACAAAGAGAGCAGAAGGCAGTTCCAGAAGTTTGGGTTTGTTTATTTTCAGACTCCTCTCATCTCTCCTGAGGAGTGTTCCTGGATGTCAGAACCCCTCAGCACTTCTGATGCAGTCAGAGAGAACAGAGCAGGTCCTGCCAGGCAGGAGGAGGATTGTCTGGGGCTTAGTGCAGGACCCTGCTCTGCAGGACAGCTTGGGGCAGCCTGGGGGGCACAGCCCGGCTTCCCAGCCCTGCAGGAGCCCTGGCAGAAGGGAACCCTGGGATGTGCCTGGGATGCTGCAGCAGGGACTGGGATGTGCCAGCGCTCGCACATCTTTGCCCAACCTGCAGACACGGTGCCCTTCCTGCTGACTGACCTGACACCAACACCCAGGGAGGAGTCTGCCTAAACTCTGAGGTGTTACTGAGGAGAACAGCAGGTCAAAACAAAAAAACAATATCCAATTAGCCAAGGGACAAGCCCAGGGACATTTTTCAAGAGAAAAATCTGAATTCCACAAACGTGTCATCCTAATACTTTTCACGTTTTCCCACAGTATTTGTGCCATTTTCCTGTGAGTTTGATCTGTCTCATAGAGGTCTCATTCAAAATGTCCAAGATACAATTAAAGTCTGCATGAGAGAAAAGTCACCATGATTGTTTTCTAATCTACCAACTTCATAATATAATTACACAGAAAAATTAAATATTCTTATTTTAAATCAAAACAAATCAATGAGATACCCACCTTTATTTCAGTTGAATGCTTGAACTCAAAGCAACCATTCACATGCAGATTATCCACAGAGCAGCAATGCCTGCTTGTCCCCAAATGTTGTCAAAGATGCAGCCTCCTCTTTTGAACTCTCAGGTGTCTCCCTGCTCCAAAGATCTGGGCTGGAGCCCAGGGCAGGCTGGCTTTGCTTCCAGGAACCTGCCAGAGCCCTTCTTAGGTGGTGCCAATCTGCCAGGCAGCGTTTCCCAAAGCTGGAGGAAGCCTGAAAAGGAAGGAAACTTCCCCAACCCCAGCCAGGCTTTTGTCAGCAGCTGAGCTGCTGCCCAGAGCCTTTGGCTCCCTGCACTCAGGGCCTCCAAGGAGCTGCTTCAGAGTCCCTGGGGAGGCTTTGTCAGGAGGGGCCCTCGGGGGGCTCCTTAAGGCTTCAAGGGCTGCAGGATTTTCAGAGCAATTGGGGGTTTGCTTGTGGTTCTGCATCTCTGAGAGGTTTGTGCAGCCATGGCCTCGAATTATCTGCTGTAACGAGTCCCTTGAGAGCCCCAGACAGTGACAACCCTCAGTGGGTCAT
>NW_020960310.1:7846-8878 GCF_003031625.1 Empidonax traillii | reverse complement strand
CTGTGCCTCCTCCAGGTGCCGGCCTTTGTGAGGAACCTGCACCAGACCCTCACAGCCAATGTGTTGCCGGAGGACGGGCTGCTCAGGGACCTTGGGAGGGTGACGGATGAACACCCTGCTGATGTTGCGCTCACCCTCCTGCACTGGGCCCCATCCTGTGACAGGTACGGGCTCCACCTGCCTTCAGGGCTCAGGCCTCCCCAGCCTTTAGAGCCCATCCCCCTGCAAAGCCTGTGCCACGGTCTCTGCCACACACACTCCCAGTTCCAGGACTCTCGGGGCCCTCTGTTTCCCAGCCCTGCCACCTCACACCCCCATCCTGCTGCCATGCTCCCTCCCTGCCCCTCGAGGCACCGTGCCTGTGCTGCTGGGGCTCTTGCAGAGCTGGGGCCAAAAGCCCTCTGACACAGAGCTCTGGCCCTGCAGAGCTGCAGCAGTCATGTGGAGAGCCATCATGTCGTCAGGAAGGACGGCGCAGAAGGTGCTGCCAATTGTGCTCAGTGTGATGGAGGAGTGTCCACTCTACAGCACAGTCACCTCTGATGGGGACCACAAGGACATCTATAGCCTGGCTGTGAGTTCCTGCAAGTGGCCTTTGCTCCCCTCCATGTTGCCTCTTTACTGGCTCTCCATCCTCTCCCACCAGCCCGCCTCCCTGCCTTAGGCACTGGGCTGCAAATGTGCCATAGGGACATGTTCAGGAGCGGTCGGTCAGCTGCTCCCTCTGCTTCTCCTTTGACCTTTTCCCTCCCCTGCTCGGGCCCTGCCACATGCACATGTGGGCACTGAGAGCTCTCTCTGGTTCCTTTGTCTTTTGTAGGCAACCAGGGTGGTTTGGGAGATTCTCCAGAGGCTCCAGTGCCCAGAGCCATTGAAGGAGAATTCCCCACGCCTCCTGGTGGCTGTTCTGTTCAGCATCTCCTTCAGCACATACTTCATGCCAGAGAAGGTGGAGACCTTCTGGAGGCAATGCTGGCAGGAAGAGGGACTTGCCAGGAACCCCAAGAGGTGCTTCATCCCAGTCCCCCGGTC
>NW_020960310.1:0-1396 GCF_003031625.1 Empidonax traillii | reverse complement strand
ACCGGCAAAAGCGTGCCAGAAGGCCAGGCAGATCAAACCCATCACACCCCCACAAACCCGCCAAGGGAAGCGCCAAGTGTTGAGAATGGTGGACACAAGCAGTGGATGGCCGGAGACACAGCCTGGAGACACAGCCCGTGCCTCACTGTCGTGGTTTTGCTCTGGGTCAATTTGCTTTTACATCCCCCCCCCAAATTACTATTAGTTGAGAGAAGGTTTATGCAGACCTAAGAGATTGGATTTGGGGAAAATAGGAGAAGCGTTTCTTACTAGCAAAGGAAATATTCCTAAAGAAATCCATTGACAAGAATTCTACTGAAGGAAAAGTATTCTGTATTTACAGAGATACTTCTCCCCCCTTTCTATCAGTTCAAGGAGGAAAAGTAGTCTCTTTCTCTCTTCTCAGAGCTCCAAGTCTCTTCAACAATTGTGCAGCACTCTTGTCGCAGCTGCAACTCTTTCTCTCTCTCTGGGTTGGCCTCCAGGGTTGGGCCTACCCCCTTCCTGGTCAGAGGCCGGAGGTTGGGGGTTACCCAGGCCCTGAAGGTTTTTTTCCCATGGTCGTGTTGATGCCCAAAAAAGCAGATAAAAACTGTTTAGACAGGGTTTTATGTCTAAAGCAGCAAGGTATTTATTGATTAACGGCCGGGCAGCCTGCCAGCTAGTGCTGGGAAAACAGGCTCCGAGTTGGTTAGGTTAGAGTGAGTATTTTATACAGGTTTGGCAATGATTACAATGTAGATTACAATATTCATAACAGGTGGAGTTAGGGGCGGAGATTGAGGCGTGGTTTCCATTTTGAGGAATATTATGGTGGGAGATCCTGTTTGCCTTCATCCTGGGGGTTGCTTTTTAATCCTCATCCTCACCTCACCTCGGGGACCTTTTGTTCTTTCTATTGTTTCTGTGTTCTGTTCACTGAGGCTTCAAGAAAGCCTTGGCTTGGGGCCTATAACACCTATTGAGATGTCACTTTGGCTCCTCTGGATGAGATTTATGGGCGCTGGGTTCTTTGTTCTATGTATCTGTAAATATTTTAGGTCTGCAGAATTGGTACAGAAAAAGATCTCCTTTGAGCAAGGTAGAGAAATGGGGGGGGGAGAACAGTGGGCCCCTGCAGTAAGATGCTTCAATTAACCCTTCTTCCTTCAGTGTAAGGGGACACTTGTTTACCATGGATCTTCTTCCACGGGGTTACAGGGGATAATGGCTTCTGAGTCCACCCCTCTTTTCCTGGGGAAGTCCCTTCCCACGGGACAACAGTCCTTGATAGACCTCTCCGACATGGCTTTAGCATGGATCCCATGTCTGGATCCCAACATCCTTATCTGACAGGATTGAAAGGGAAATGCTCTCCGCTATCCACCTCACCGGGATGGAATTGCAGCGCTGTGGG
>NW_020960309.1:7462-8879 GCF_003031625.1 Empidonax traillii | reverse complement strand
TCCTGGGCAACGGCCTCATCCTCAGCGCCGTAGCCTGCGACCAGCACCTGCACACCCCCAGGGACTTCTTCCTGCTGCACCTCTCCCTCACAGACCTGGGCTGCATCTGCACCACTGTGCCCAAAGCCATGCACAACTCCCTCTGGGGCACCACAACCATCTCCTACACAGCATGTGCTGCACAGGCCTTCTTCTTTGTATTCTTCATCTCAGCAGAATTTTATCTCCTGACCATCATGTGCTACGACCGCTACGTTGCCATCTGCAAACCCCTGCACTACGGGACCCTCCTGGGCAGCAGAGCTTGTGCCCACATGGCAGCAGCTGCCTGGGCCACTGGGTTTCTCACTGCTCTGCTGCTCACAGCCAATACATTTTCCCTGCCCCTGTGCCAGGGCAATGTCCTGGGCCAGTTCTTCTGTGAAATCCCTCAGATCCTCAAGCTCTCCTGCTCACACTCAGGCTACTTCAGGGAGATTGGGCTCATTGGTGTTAGTTCCTGTTTTGCATTTGGTTGTTTCATTTTCATAGTTTTCTCCTATGTGCAGATCTTCAGGGCTGTGCTGAGGATCCCCTCTGAGCAGGGACGGCACAAAGCCTTTTCCACGTGCCTCCCTCACCTGGCCGTGGTCTCCCTGTTCCTCAGCACTGGCATATTTTCCTACCTGAAGCCTCCCTCCATCTCCTCCCCATCCCTGGATCTGTCCCTGTCAGTTCTGTACTCGGTGTTGCCTCCATCACTGAACCCCCTCATCTACAGCCTGAGGAATCAGGAGCTCAGAGATGTCATAAAGAAAATGATGACTGGATGCTTTTCTGGAGAAATAAAATGCCTGCTTTCTCGTTTGTAGCATTCAGCAGGGGACTCCCTAATGGTTCAGCCTTCCTGCTCAGGTTTTTCATGGAGGTCAAGGGGTTTTTGCAATAAATTCCTGTGCAATAAATATTATTATGCATCTGCCTTCTAATTTAGTGTCCATTGGTTTTGACCCAGAGATGTAAAAATGTTCAGTTGTGCTCTCTGAGTATTTAAACAAAATTAAGGACCCTGCAGTGCCTTCTTTGTCCAAGACCCTTCTTCTCAGCTGTTCCTAAAGGACAGCACACTGCAGGACAGGGGGGATTGGCAAAGGGCAAGGGCACAAGAATCCCAGCACAGCAGCACTGCCAGGGAGCAGCAGAGCTTGGGCTTTGCAGAGCTGCTCTTTCCACTTCCACACTGCCCTTTTGAGCCCCTTTCTGGCTGCAAGGCCTGAGTGCTCTCTGAGCACAGTCCTGGGGGTGGGAGCCCTTTGAGCACAGGCAGGGACAGGCACTGGCAACTTGTGAAGCAGAGCTGGGCTCCCTGACAGCATCTCCAGGATGCTGTGGGATCTTCTGAGGGCACTGCATGGACTGGGTCACTTCTTCTGTGCCC
>NW_020960309.1:0-1184 GCF_003031625.1 Empidonax traillii | reverse complement strand
GGGATTCCTCTGGGCAGGCACAGAAATGCTGCCTTGCTCTTCTGCAGGCACATCCCTTTGCCCAGGGCAGTGTGTCCAGGCTGCCTTGGCCACTTGCAGATCCCAGCCTGGGATCCCTGCAGGGCCCTGAGCTGGAGGGGCTGCTCTGCAGAGGGAGGGGCTGTGGCACCCTGGGCTGAGCCTGCACTGTCCATGCTGCTCAGGCTGGAAAGCAGAGCCAGCAGGATGGGGATCACTGCTGCTGAACCCCTTTCCAACCTTTCAGAAGGCTCAGGAGCCATGGACAAGGCAGGGCAGGATTATGGGGTATCTCAGTGGCAAAAAGAAATGAAGGGGCTGCTGGGACACTGCAGGGCCTGGTGGAACCAAAGGATCCCTGGGACACTGTGTGATGAAAAAGGGAATAGAAGACATAGGGGGATAATGTCATGGTTTCAGGAGGATTATTTCATGGTAGAAAAGTAAACCTGGGACACTGCAGAACCTTATGGAATCAAGGCTCCATTGGCAAACTGGGAATATCATGGAACTGGGGAACTCTGTGACAATCTGGGGCCTCCTGGAACCTAAAGGCCATTGTGACACTGCAGGTCCTCCTGGAGCCAAAGGAACCCAGGGACACTGTGGAATCTCATGGAATTAAAGGGGCTCTTATGACATGTGGGGCTCATGGAACCAAAGGGACCCTGTAACAGTGACAGGGCTGACATCAGACTGTGACCTGTCACTGCTGGGGTTTCACAGGGCTCCATCTTGGGCCCTGTGCTCTCCAACATCTCCATCAGTGACTTGGACACAGCACTGGAAGGGACACTGAGCAAGTTTGCAGGGGACCCAAAACTGGGAGGAGCTGCTGAGCCCTGCAAGGCAGGAAGGCCCCGCAGAGACCTGGACAGATCCCAGGGCTGGGAATCACCAACCATGGGAAGTTCCCCAGGGGGAAGGGCCGGATTGTGCCCTGGGATGGGGCAACCCCAGCTGGACGGACACACTGGGAATGAGAGGCTGGGAAGCAGAGCTGGGAAAGGGCCCTGGGGGTGCTGGTGGGTGCCAGTTGTCCCTGAGTCAGCAGTGCCCTGGCAGCCAGGAGGGCCAAGCCTGTGCTGGGGGCATCAGGGAGGGGATTGTCCCGCTCTGCTCTGCCCTGGGGCGGCCTCAGCTGCAAGATTGGGGCAGTTTGGGGG
>NW_020960308.1:7745-8882 GCF_003031625.1 Empidonax traillii | reverse complement strand
GCAACTGGGACCACACTGGGAGGAACAGGAAGCAAATGGGACCATGCTGGGGGCAACTGGGATCATACTGAGAGGGACTGGGATCACACTGGCAGGGACAAAGAGCAGGCTGGGGGCAACTGGGACCATGGTGGGGGCAACTGGGACAGACTGGGAGCAACTGAAACAATGCTCGAGGTGACTGGGTCAAACTGGGAGTGACTGGGAGAATGCTGGGGGAGACTGGCATATACTGGGAGTGACTGGAAAATTATTGGGATCATACTGGGAGTAACTGGAAGGAACTGGCAGGATACTGGGTTCATTTTGCGAATGGCAGGAAGTGACTGGGATCATACGGGAGGTGATTGGGACCATACTGGAAGTAACTGGGATTACAGTGGGTGTGAATGGAACCTCACTGGGGGTTACTGGGAGCTTCATGGCCCATGCTGGGAGCAAACTGGCATCAACTGGAAGTTACTGGAACCATGCTGGGGAGACTGGGACCACAGTTGGAGCAGCTGGAATTATACTGGGAGAAACTGGACCCACACTGGGAGTCTCTGGAACCATATTGGTGGTGAGTGGGACCACACTGGCAGCAACTGGGATCAACTGGGACTGACTGGGTCTACACTGGGGGCAACTGGGAGTGTCTGGCACCCTGTTGAGGGAGACTGGGATCATACTGGACTCACACTGGGAGTTACTGGCACTACACTGGGGCCAATAGGGACCATGTTGTGGGCAAGTGGGATATAGTGGGAGCAACTGGGCTCATCCTGGAGGTGACTGGGCTCATACTGGGAGTTACTGGGCTCTGGGAAGCTCAGAATGGGCAGGGAAACCCCCCCTCCCGCTGCTCTGAATTCCCAAAATCCTTGTTCCCAGTTCCCACTCTGGCCCTGACCAGCAGATCTGCTCCGGGATCCCATTCCCTGGGGACACTTCCCTGCCCTCTCCCCACCTTCCTGCTGCTGGAAATCAGCACTTTGGAGCCTCATCCCATTGTTTGCTCCTGCTCTGCCCTATTATTATTGGGATCCTCCTGCACCCCTTTTTTCCTGGGCACTGGGACCCCCTGCCAGGCCATTCCCGGTTTTCCAGCCTCCAGACCCCCCTGTCTTTGATTCCTGGGGGCACAGGATTCTCCCA
>NW_020960308.1:0-1260 GCF_003031625.1 Empidonax traillii | reverse complement strand
CTCCACTCGGTCATGTCCAGGCAGTCGAGGACCTGAAAGGCACGCAGCAGTGACGGGGTGCCCGGCCGGCAGGAGCCCGGACCCGCACAGGGCTGTGCCCAGGCAGCAGCACAGGGCACGGCACCGTCCCGGGCAGCTGCAGCTGCCAGAGGGCTGAGAGGTGGAGGCAGCTCAGCCAGGCAGCGCTCGCCAGCAGGCTCACCTCCACAAGGAAGGCCATGGCGGGAAGCTCCCAGCGGGGCTTCTCCCTGCTCAGCAGCTCCAGCAGGCAGGGGGCAATCCAGGAATTCAAGGGGCTCGAGGCACGGCGCATCTCCCTGGCAGGGGGAAACAGGCACCGTCAGCCCTGAGCTGGGTGGGCAAACCTCTGCCGGGGCTCACTCACACAGGCCTGGTCTTTCCCCTGGAGGGGACACGTGCACTTTGGGCGGCAGCTCCTCCTGTGCCCCCGCCTCTCCCAGCCTTTTCCACTCTGCTCAGCCATCCCTCACTGACAAGGCCCTCTGGCCCATGACCACGGGCACTGTGGGGGTGCCCCGTGCACAGGCAGAAATGACAGGGACAGTGGGGACAAGGGGGTCTCACCTGGCCAGCAGACCCACTGCGTAGTGGTGGGTGTCAGGCCTGAGGAGCGTGTCCCAGCCACGCTTACGTTCCATCGAAACCACCACATCCTCACACTCCAGATGGCAAAGCAGGGCCTTTATGGTCAGCACTGCAAATCTGTGTGGAGAGCGAAGCCTGGGTCACGCTTAGAGCCCTGACCCAGTCCCGAGGGCATGAAAGGGACAGGAGGACTGGGATGGAGCACCTCTTGGAGTCTGTGGGAAGGCCATGTTGCTCCCAGTATCCCTTCCAGAATGCGTCAACCTCCTCTGGCATCTGCTCTGTGCTGGTGAAAACTTGCAAGAGCAGAACCACGAGGAGATGGGGGGAATAGTCTTGCAATTGCTCTGGGCACCGGGACATCTGGAGAATCTCCCAAACCACGATGGTTGCCTGCAAAAGATAAACCACCCAGACCAGCTCTCAGTGCCCAGATGTCCATGTGGCAGGGCCTGAGCATAGGAAGGAGACCCCAGGGAAGATGCAGGGGGAGCCCCTGGCCTGGTGCCCCTGAACCTGGCCCTAACCTACATTCCCAGCCCAGTGCCTGAGGCAGGGAGATGCAGTGTTGGGGAGGAAGGAGACCCACTGGAGAGGTGACCTGGGAAGGAGCCAAAGCCCATTGCAGAAACTCACAGCCAGAGCAAAGACAGG
>NW_020960307.1:7887-8882 GCF_003031625.1 Empidonax traillii | reverse complement strand
CATCGTCCTGCCCTTGGCACTGCCCATCCCACATCCCAGTGCCCCAGGAAGAGCCCTGAGCAATGAGGCAGGGACAGGATCTGCCTTCCCAGGGGCTGGGGGTCAGGCCTTGGTCCTTTGGATTGAGGAAACAAGTCAATGTTTCTTCAGCATCAGAGCCACCTTTGCCTTGCTTGTCCATCCTTGTCATCACTGTCTGGAGTTTTCTGCTCTAATTGAACCCTGAGATGACTTTCTCAGCCGTGTCCCTCAGTGGGACCCATTAGCACTACAAGAAACTTCAAAGTTTGACTTTAACTTTAAATTCTTTAGAGGTTTCCTCAACTTCCTCTAAGGGACTGAGGCTCAGGGACTCATTCCCAAAGCCCCCAGGGTGATTAAATGCCTGGGGCTGTTGCTGTGCTGCTGAGCTGGGCTGGGCTCCTGGCACACAGGGAGCTCCTGGCAACCAAGAACAGCTTCAAAGACACAGCTCTGCTGCTGAGCAGCTCCTCTGCACAGCCCAGCAGGGCTGAGGGCACTGCCTGCAGCACCCAGGGCACAGGAGAGAAGGTAGAGAGGTGAGAGGCAGCCTGGGCTGGGAGGGGACTGAGCTCTCACTGCAGGAGAAATCTTCCCAGGATTTGAAGGAAGAATTCTCTGGCTGGAGGACACTGAAACTGCAGGGATCTGCTAAAGCTGCCACATCCCACAGCTTGTAGGATCTTTCAGAAACTTTCCAGTTTGAATCTCACTTTGGTTTCTCCAGAGGTTCCTGCAACTCTCCTCAGGGTCTGATGTTCAGGGACTCATCCCCAAAAGCCCCCAGGGTGATGAAATGCCTGGGGCTGTTGCTGTGCTGCTGAGCTGGGCAGGGCTCCTGGCACACAGGGAGCTCCTGGCAACCAAGAACAGCTTCAAAGACACAGCTCTGCTGCTGAGCAGCTCCTCTGCACAGCCCAGCAGGGCTGAGGGCACTGCCAGGGCAGCTCAGGGACACCAGCAGGGCACAGGCA
>NW_020960307.1:0-1006 GCF_003031625.1 Empidonax traillii | reverse complement strand
CATGTACCTTTGAAGTGGTAGCTATAGAAATGTTTTGTTTGTCTGAGTGTATAAAAGATGTGCTTGAAATGGACAACGCGGGATTCGGGCTTTGGGCGCTAGCCCCCTGTATCCCCGGGCCCTCAATAAAGCACCGGCAATAAACTAACATTCTGTTGGTTTCTGCTTATATCGTGACGGGCAACACTGTGAAGAAGATGAAGATGAGGAAGAAGGGGTCCCAAAGACACCAAACCCAGTTCCTGAAGGGGTGTGTCAGGGGGCAGAATGGGGCAGAACCAGGGCTGCATAAACCTGGGATTGGATGGACCTTATTATAAAATCATAGAACCCCTGTCTGGGGGGGCACACATGGTGTGTGTTCCTCTAGGCCTAACAACTCCTTAAAGGACCAGATCTCTTTATCTTATCTCCTACCTAAATTGGCCTGGAGTCTTTTTCTCCATGGTCTCTTAAGGCAACATTTTGTGGTTTTGCTCTGGCTCAATTTGCTCTCACCCCACACACAATTACTGTAAGTTGAGAGAAGGTTTAGGCAGACAAAGGAGACCTGATTTGGGAAAATAATATGAACATTTCTTACTAGCAAAATAAAACTAAAGAACTCCATCTACAACAATTCTACTCAAGTAAAAGTATTATATATTTATAGAAATACCTCTCCCCCCTTTCTATCAGTCCAAGGAGGAGAAGCAGTCTCTTTCTCCATTCTCGGAGCTCCAGATCTTTTCAATAACTGCAACACTTTCAAGCTCTTCTTCTGTTATCTCAGGACAACAACTCCTTTTCGTCACAGCTGGAACTCTTTATCTCTTTTTCTTCTATGTCAGCCCCAAGGCAGGGCTGGGCCTACCCCCCTCCTGGGCTAAGATCAGAGGCTGGGGGTTACCCAGGCCCTGTAGGGTCTTCCATGGGCTTGGAAGGGGACACTTGGCTACCATGGATCTTCCCCACAGGGTCACAGGGGATAATGGCTTTTGAGTCCACCCCTGTTCCCTGGGGAGGT
>NW_020960306.1:6861-8884 GCF_003031625.1 Empidonax traillii | reverse complement strand
GCACCAGAGGTGATTCTGACACCGTGTTAAGGAGGAGAATGGAATTCCTGTGTTTTTTATCTCCAGGCAGCCTCCAGCCTCATGTCCTGGAATGTGGGACATGTTCTGTTACCCTGCACTTGCTGAGCCCAACCTGTTGTCCCACTGATCTTGGTCCCAGAGCAGGATTCCCAGAGTGCCATCCCACAGAACCAGGGAACAGAATCACAGAATCCTTAAGGCTGGAAAAGATCTCCAGGATCAAATCCAACCATCCACCGTGTTCACCACACAAGCCACAAGGGGAGGCTGCCCAAAGACACTCCAACAGCTGGGAATCTGCTCCTGAGCAGGTTTGCAACCCTGGGAAAAGTCAAAGGAGCTGCTCCAGGGCCAGGGTGAGACTCCAGCAAACCTCCTTCCTAAATCCAGCCCAAAATCCCTGAGGTGATCCTTAGCTGGGGTGGGTTATGGCCCAGGAGCTGCAGCTGGGAGGAAAATCAAAGGGATTTTAGCAATCTTTATAACCTCAGCAAGCCTGGTGTGCAGCCACAGGAGCCTCCACCGGGATGTGTTGGCTGTTCCTGACCCAAGGCATGCCCAGAGCCTGCTTTCCAACCCAAGAAATCAGGGGGAGATGCTGTAAAGCCAAACATCCACCCCTGGAAATGTCAGTGGATCACTGAAAGCTGCTCAGTGATAGGAACAAATTGACTGAAGTGATCTGGGAATTTATATCCCCCAAGGGGATTATATGGAACGTGCCTGGGCACTGGAATATGGAGAGACCTGCTCAGGAGCCTCAGGATGTGGAAGGTTTCACCTGCAAACCCAGAGAAAACTTCTACTCATAAAGTGATTATCAGTAGAAGAAACTTTCCTGGATTCCTTTTTCCTATATTTACCTTTTGCAGCAAACAGGCAGAGTGCTGTGTTATAAACCCAAATGTTCCAGGAGAGCCACTGGAATATTTGCATTTCTTTCCTCTTCAGTTCTTTGAATGGACGTGCAGCTTCTCCATATCAAAGGCACACAAAAATAAAGCATTCCTAAGAATAAATCTCTGTTCTTTCCCTGCGTACCTGAAAGCAGTCCTTGAGAATTCCATTGTAAAATGTGTTGTTGGAGGCAAGCACGACCAATCCAGCTCAAAGGGAATTGCTTTACTCTCCAGCTTTAAAGAGATTTTAAATAATGGTGAAGAATTCATTTATTTTCATTTCCTGCCTTTCAGAAACACTTTTTTCTTTTTCTTTTTTTTCCCCTCTTTTTAATTTTTTTTGTTTGTTTTTTGTCCTATCCCCCAAAAAAGGACTTTGGCAGCTCTTCCCCTCGTGAAATGAAGACAAGCATTGCTGGCACGAGGAAGAGAAATGAGAGTGGGCCCTTTGCTGCTTGGACTGGGACACTAAAAAAGACAATCTAATTATTTTCCTCCTTGCAGATCATCAGATGTGGCTGGGTGAGGGCAGCAGTTGGCAGAACAACAACCTTGCTGTGGTCCTCCAAGGTTTAGCAGTCTCTGGACCCATCTGCAGTGGGGCAGGGAATGTTAAATCCTGCCCAGGTTCTGGCTCTTCACTACCCAGATCCTGGGAGCAGCCCAAGAAGTCCCTGTAGGGGACAAATGTAGGACAAAGGGGAGCCTGAAGGTTTCTGACCCTGGTTCAAGATGAAGCCAGAGGGTGTCCAGGTGGGCAGAAAGGCCAGTGGCACCCTGGGCTCTGTCAAAACTAGTGTGGCAGCAGGATCAGGGCAGGGATTGTCCCTGTGCTGGCACTGCTGAGGCTGCACCTCAAATCCTGTGCCCAGTTCTGGGACTCTCAAAACGAGAAGACCTTGAGGGGCTGGAGGGTGTGCAGGGAAGGGAACGGAGCTGGGAAGGGGCTGGAGCAGCAGGAGCAGCTGAGGGAGCTGGGGGGGCTCAGCCTGGAGAAAAGGAGGCTCAGGGGGGACCTTCTGGCTCTGCAATCCCTGACAGGAGGGGGGAGCCGGGGGGGGTCGGGCTCTGCTCCCAGGGAACAGGGACAGGAGGAGAGGGAA
>NW_020960306.1:0-1284 GCF_003031625.1 Empidonax traillii | reverse complement strand
TTAGGACTCCAGTTGCAGATATACACACGTAGAGTCCATATTCTCTCTCCTCAGAGGGATATTTATAGGAGGGAGACATGTCAGGGAAATATGTGCCATGTCTTATTCATGCAAGGAACTTGATAAGGAATGAGGAGCTGAATGTAGGGCGGGGAAAGTGCAGAGAGAGCTGATAAGAAAAAAAAAAAAACAATATAAAATCATCATGGCAAGAACTTTTCCTTCCATCTGGGTCTGGTTCAAGTGGTGGCCTTTAGGTGGTGGGCAGGGGTGAGAGAAAAGAAAACCTCCCTTTTCCTTCCTCCTGTGCTTCCACCCAGTGCTGGAAGAGCCTGTTTGATGCCTCCCTTTCTCCTACAAGAGTTCTGGAAAGGGCTTTTGACTCCCACATTCACAGCTGCTTCTTGCAGCCCAGCACAGAAGCTCATGCCCCTGGGAAGTTTTCCTTGGATAAGTGACACCTCAGGGCCCTCTGAAGGAAACTGGAGAAGTTGGAGAAGTGCATGAAACTGTTCTGGATGTAGGAGGGATGACGTAGAGCCACTCCTCCCCCAGGGTCTCCTGCCCTTGTGGAGCTCCTGGGCTGCCTACCCAGCAATTCTGGCCTTTTCCCTTCACAGCCAGAGAGAAAAGTTCAGAAACAAACCAGAAACACAGCTCCTGACATAGGAGATCAATAGAAATGGTCTGAAGTTGGGTTATCTCCCTGCAGAGCTCTGGTTCCACCTGAAGACCAAACCATACCCACTCCCAGTGTTCCCCAGGACTCAGCCTGGAGATGACTTGGATGAAATCCCATCCTCCCTGCCCTCTGTGGGAGCAGGACCAGAGCTGTGGCTCTGCAGGATGAGGAGCAGAAGACAAGGAGCAGTTTGGGATTTAAGCACCAGGCACATTCCTCCTGCATCAGATTAATCACAGAATATTCTGAGCTGGGAGGGACCTGCAAGGACCTTCAAGTCCAGCTCCTCAGGGAACGGCCCCTCCAGGGGCTGAACCCACACCCTTGGCATTGTGAGCACCAGGCTCCCCCCAGCTGAGCTCAGCTCAGCCCTGCGAGGACACTGAGGGCACTTGGTGTGTTTAGCTGGAGCAGAGGAGACTGAGGGGAGACCTCCCTGCAGTTCCAACTGCCTGGGCAGGGGCAGAGGAGGGGCAGGACTGAGCTCTGCTCTGGGGGGAGCAGGGACAGCCCCCAGGGAATGGCTGGAGCTGTGTCAGGGCAGGCTCAGGGTGGATCTCAGCCAAAGGTTCTTCCCCCAGAGGGTGGTTGGCACTGAACAG
>NW_020960305.1:7855-8887 GCF_003031625.1 Empidonax traillii | reverse complement strand
ACACACAGGGGAGAGGCCCTTCCGCTGCACCGACTGCGGGAAGGGCTTCAACCGGAACTCCACTCTCGTCACCCACCGGCGCCTCCACACCGGGGAGAGGCCCTACAAGTGTGGGGAGTGTGGGAAGAGCTTCAACTGGAGTTCCAACTTGACCAGACACAAACGGACCCACAAGTAAGGGAAGCCCTACAAATGCCCCCACTATGGGAAGAGCTTCGGCTGCTACTCCAACCCCGAATGACCCCCCTGATGGTGAGGCAACCCCTGGAGTCCAGTGACTGTCAGTCCATCCCTTTCTACCAGAGAGGGCCAGTCCCCTTTGCCAGGGGCAGGTTGTGCCAACAGAACCCTTCTTGGGGGGTGTGTGGAGATTCCTGCCTTGGCTGGGACCCCCCAAAGTCACTGCTGGAGGTTGAGAGCAGAGATCTCCCCCCGAGCGTTGGTCTGGGGGAGTTCCATCCCTCTCTAATTCATAATTCTTGCTTTGTTTCAGCTTGAGTAGAATTGCTTCAACAATTGCTTTAGTGTAGAGCACTGTCCTATCTTATGTTGCAGTACTGGTAGTTTTAGTGTTTATATTGTGCAGTAAATAATTCTGATGAAGATCTTTTTTCTGATCATTTTTAACCCTAAATAATTCATTTCTATCAGTAGAGCTGATTTGCCATCCTTAAAACCTGGAGGACAAAGTGGTTCAGTCCCACCTCTGTAATTCCCCTAAACTGACCCTGTTGGCATAACCCAGGGCTGAGATTGGATCCAGCAGCCCCAGCACCCCACAGTCAGTTGGGAGCTCAGGGGGCCACCCCCCTTTCCCAGCCCCCCTGTGCCCAAAGACCCCCATGGGACTGTCAGCCCTGCCAGACCACCCTCCCTTTTCTACCTTTCTACCTGTTCTTTCCACTTTTCCGTGGTCCCCCCAGGATCACCCTGGGCATCCCAACCTCTGCATTTTTCCCCTCCTCTCCCACCCCTTCCACATCATCCTCCCACTTCCCAGCCCCCTCACGCTCAGTTTTGGGTCCCACCCTC
>NW_020960305.1:0-1329 GCF_003031625.1 Empidonax traillii | reverse complement strand
CATCCTTCTCCCTTCATCCAGCCCTACAAGGTGCTGGTCAGTGTTTGTCGTGCAGTAAATGGGGAAAATGACAGGCAAATGTAGGGAGCCATCCTGGCACACTGAAGCCAAATTTCTTCAGCAGAGTTTCAGTGGAGAGATGGAGCTTTAAGCGATTGCATCAATCTTCCAATGCCACTCACAGCCATAAATCCAGGAATTCATCCACCTCTCAGCCTGCTCTGCAAGCCCCTGGTTTCTCTCTCTTTACAGCAGAGAACCTACAAGAGCTGCACAAAGAGACCTCCTTAGCACCTGTGCTACCCCTCAGTGTAAGGATTGTGAGAGCTGAAAGGCAGATCCTTTGCCCTGCAGTCTTCCCTGGCCTGCTGAAAGCCAATTGTATTGGAGTGGGGGTTCCCTTTCAGTCAGACAGCAGTGATCAAGTTGGGTTGCTCTGCATAAATTCCCAAACCCACCTGCAGCGGCTGCCATTGTGATGTCAGGGCATGTTGCCACGTCACAGTGCTGTCAAGGCAAGGTTACCCTGGGGCCTGGGAGGCCTCCGTGTCCAGAGCAGCTCTTGGGCAGGCTCAGTGCAGGAGGATCCTCCTGGTCGAGGCGTCTCAGCCAACCCTTTGCACCCTGACGGGGGCATTCTTTTGTTTTTCTCTCGGTGTTGTACAGTCCGAGGACTTGTGCAGCACTGCTCAATGGAGCCATTCTGTGGAGCAGTTTGCACTGCTTTTTCTTTGGCCTATTCTGGCTACTTTTTGACTCACCTGACGAGTAAGTCGAGGCTTTTCCGAGGTGCAGCATCTTGAAACAAAACTGCCACAAAGACAGCAGGAGTTAGGGAAAGCTCCTGTCAAGAGTTTCAGCTAAAAAGGGCGTGTCTCTAGCCAGCGGGCTGTGGGCAGCATGTGCACTGGAACCTGCAGGGCTTCCCTTCCCTCCACGGCATGGGCTGGACCAGTGGAGTCTGGCCCTTCCCCAGCTGGCTGCCTTAACCAAGACAACTTGCTCAGGGCAGCCTGGGACACCTTGCCAGGAGTCCTTTTAAAAACTGTGACGTTCTCTCCAGAACTGAGGGAGAGCATCTTTTGTCCTTCAGTCCCTCCAGAAAGGATTTGACTCTGTGACTTGACACTAACTGTGTGCTGAGACAGTGATTCCCTTGGGGATGAAGTGCAAAGTCCAAAGCAGACAGTGTGTGCTTCTCTGAACCCAGCAGCTGCTCCCCTGCTATGACAGAATAGAACTGCCACAGCTTAAGGGGATTCTGCAGCAGCTTTTCTACAGAAATGTATTCAGCAAGCTAATGGGAATTAGGGCAGGCAATTTCTTAAA
>NW_020960304.1:7673-8887 GCF_003031625.1 Empidonax traillii | reverse complement strand
ATCTCGCCGTGAGCTTTGAGCGGCTGCAACTACAACTCCCGGCGTGCCCCGCGCGGCAAAGGGGGCGGGGCGGGGTCTCTGCCGGCGGGGCGCGCGCACAGCCCCGCGGTGGCTGCCGGGAAAGGGATGGCGGCGACAACGAAACGTGCTCAGCATTGTGAGACCTTGCGGGGGCTGCGGCGGGGCTGGGGATGCGCTCAGGGGCTGCGGGGAGCGCGGCTGTGGGCGGGAAGGCTGGAGGGCTCGGCAGAGTGGAGAGGAGGGGCTCGGGGGTTCCCGAGGGGGTTTTGAGGTTCGTGAGGGGTTTTCGAGGGGTCGCGGAGGGGATTTGGTGTCCTGAGGGCGCTCAGAGGGGAGGGTGAAGGTGCCTGAAGGGTTTTAGGAGGTCCCTGAAAGGGCTGGGGGTTTCGGAACTCTCCCGGGGAGGGGGAGGGGGACACGTTTAACCGCCATGGCTGCACTGCGCAGGCGCCGGCGAAGTCCGCATGAGCGAACTTCAACTCCCATCAGGCTTTGCGCGGCGCCGCCATTTCCGCTCGTGCCACAGCGCCCCCTGCCGGCTGGGCGGACCGACCGCAGGGAAAGCGGGTCCTGATGCTCCCCCCGAACCCCAGAGACCCCCAAAACTCAGCACACAGGGACCCCACAGGGAGGGGGACTCAGGGGGTCCCTAAAGCCTATCAGTGGGGTTCAGGGGGTCCCCCAGCCCTCAGGGGAGGGGTCTTGGCGGTGCCGCCCAAAGTCTTTGCAGGGAGATGAACCACATCCGGTAAGGGGATCCCAGTGCCCCCAGTATAACCCAGTGACCTCCCAGTGGCTCTCAGTATGCCCCAGTAACTCCCCCAGTGACTTCCCAGTGTTCCCCAGTGACCTCCCACTGCCCTCCAGTATGGCCCAATGATCCTCCAGTGAGCTCCCAGTAACACCCAGTATGGCCCTGTAACCTCCCAGTGTCCCCTCGTGTGTCCTGGTAATCCCCCAGTAATCACGCAGTCCCTCCCAGTGCCCTCCCACCATTGCTCAATACCCCCCAGTCCCTCCCAGTGCCCCCTGGTTCCCCCCAGTGTGTCCCAGTATGCCCCAGTAATCCCCCAGTGCCCCCCCCCAACGCCCCCCAAGTGTCCCCAGTGTGTCCCCAGATGCCCTTGGCCTTTCTGTGAGTGTAGAGGAACAGGGCCATTTTGGGGGTCAGAGGGTCCAGGGGGGCCTTCTGG
>NW_020960304.1:0-1570 GCF_003031625.1 Empidonax traillii | reverse complement strand
TCCTCCTCAGGATACAACAAAACTCTTTTCTTACCTTTGGGACCTGAGTGAGTGTAGGTGCTCTCATAATCAGAGACCACAGATGACTGGCCAGTCCCATGGTATCACCTCTGTAATTGAATGTTGCTCCAATATCAAGAAAAGTATCTTTGGGTGGTAATATGAACACACCACTGTATCACTAAAATTATTGTTTTTAAGATCTACTCTGAATTTGATTTCCTCAACTACTGGCTTTTCCTGGATGTTTCTAAGTGTGGTCTCAGCAGATGTTTATCCATGTGCTTGTGGAAGTGAAAATCTACATTCCCTACTCATTTGCCTCTTCCTGGTATTGATTAAACTTGGGGGGTTTTCTGGATTGCTGTGAAATGAAGAGAAAATAAAATACAATTAAAATTTAGTTATGTTAGTAAAATCTACCTATGTTAAGTGTGACTTTGAAAAATTGTAACTGTTTGAAAGAAGGTTGCTGCCCTAACTGTGGGCAATTAAGATAAAGCTTTCCTAAACAAAAGGGACTGTCAGGGAAAGCAGGAAGGACTTCTAGCATGTAGGATTGCAAGGGAGACAAAAGAGGGGTGGGGGAAGCCTAAGCTGTTTAAAGTGATAAAACTTTATGAACTACTCTCTAGTAATAAGAATAGGAGTTAAGTAATCAAATATCTATTTAGATGAGGCAGACTCTGTAAAAAATGTCTGTGATAGATAATTTTGAAACTCACTCCTTCAAATGTATAAAAAGCTGTTGTGTGTCTTTACTCGGTGGAATGCACGGGGGGGCCAAACCCCCTGCACCTCCCCGGCCGTAATAAAAGTGTGCTTTGCATGTAGTTCAAGGATTTCTTTGAATCAGCCCACCCCTGGGGCTCTGCCGGGAACCCACACCGGGATCCTCCGGCAAAAAAAGAAAAAAACACCTCCCGGGGACCCCCCGATGTCCCCCCCGAGGGGCATTTGCGGCTCAGCTTCGGAGTCCCACAAGCATCAAACATCCACCCCCAGCCCAAAAACCACGCCGGAGACCCCTTCCCCAAAATATCTGAGGGGAGCTCCTCCCCCTCCCACCGGGCACCTGAGGGATTGGGAGGAAGATGCTCCTCCTCTTCCTCCTCCTCTTCCTCTTCCCGCCCCTCCTCCCGCTCCTCCTCCCCCCGTTCCGTTCCACCAGCGAGGAGCTCGCTCGGTAGGTTGGGGTTTGGTTTGGGGGCACACGATGGGAAAAGGGGAGAGAGGAAGGAGAAAAGGGGGGGTGGGACCCCCAAAGTGAGCGAGAGAGGGGGTGGGTCCCTCCCAAGCTGTGGGAAATAAAAAACCGTTTATATTATAAGCAAATAGAATGGACAAGGGATACTAACAAGAAGGTATATTTTAATTTATTTTTCTTATTCCTAACTTAAAAGCGTTCCGCGAAAGTTGTCAGACATACAGTTCAGTCTTGGAATGTATGTCAGGAACTGGGCGGAGGGGAATAGGAAACCTGTAAAATGAATCTTGGTAAGGAAACCCCTCGTGCCACGTGGTGGGTCCCGGGGGCTGCCCTGTTGTTGGCCGCTCCACCTCCCAGCAC
>NW_020960303.1:7709-8891 GCF_003031625.1 Empidonax traillii | reverse complement strand
TTGATCTCAGTCCTTCCTCACAAAGGAAGTTGGGGGGGGGGGAAACTCACAAGATGCATCTGCCAAAACCCTCCGGTGGGAAGAGGAGCTGTGCCACCCACAGCGGGGTGGAGGGCATGGAGGGAGGCCCACCTGGCCGTGCCACTGTCCCCAAAACCATCCCAGAGGAGCCCCCCATCCCAGGCAGCTCTGACCTGGCGTCCCTCACAGATCGCCCCTGGCTGACGGAGTCCAAGAAGGTGCAGAAGCTCCAGGACAAGATCTACGTGGCCCTGCAGCACGAGATCCAGAAGAAACACTCCGCCGAGGACAAGCTCTCGAAGGTGGGGGGGTGGCCCAGGGTGTGCCAGGGGGTGTCTGAGCTGGGCACGGGGCTCCACCACAGCTCGTGAGCCACACACTGGGGGGTTTGGGCCACTCAGACCTGCCCAAGGAGCAGAAGAATTCCTCTTTCCAGGGGCTGTGAATCCCTTTGAGGCACAGGCAGAGGCAGCCCTGGTTGCTGAAGGTGGCACAGCAGCAGGAAGAGGGTTTTTTGGGGTAAAAGGAGCCGTTTCAGGAATGCTTTGGGCAGCACGGAGCTGGGGCAGGGAGGGGGGCCCTGGGGGGCCCTCCCAGGTGCTGGTTTTCCTATGGAAAACCCACCCTGGTGGGTGCCAGGCTGCCCAAAGGGGGGGTGTCTGCTGGTGCCCCAGTGCCAGGCAGAGCCACTGGTCCCCAGCAACCCCCCCGTTGTCCCCAAGGGAGGGGGAACAGCAGGGCAAGGGACACAAACTGGGAACCCAGTGGTCCCCAAACCCGCCTGCTTGTCCCCAAGGGAGGGGGAATGACAGCACAGGGACACTAATTGGGAACCTGGCGGTCACCAGCTCCTCCTCTCCCCGCAGATGGTTTCCAAGCTGCCCTTGATGAAGACCATTTGCAACCTGCACTTGGACAAGCTGGAATTTTTCCGCCTCCTGCACCCGGAGACCGCCATGAACTTCCCCCCCCTGTACAAGGAGGTTTTCAACTCGGAGCTCCAGTACAGCGACCCTCGGGAGAGCTAAGGCCGGGAGCCACCTCGAGGCCCTTCGAGCCCCCTCCCCACCCCCCCCCAACCCCCCCAAATTTGGAGACGAACTGCACTTCAGAGGTTTGGGGCAGTTTATTTAAATCCAGTCAATCAAACTCAAGAGAAGC
>NW_020960303.1:0-2243 GCF_003031625.1 Empidonax traillii | reverse complement strand
GGAAGGGCTGGAGCTGTGCCAGGGGGGTTGGGATGGATCTCAGGGAAAGGTTCTTCCCCCAGAGGGTGGTGGGCACTGCCCAGGCTCCCCAGGGCAGTGGGCACGGCCCCAAGGCTGCCAGAGCTCCAGGAGTGTTTGGACAACGCTCTGAGGGACAGGGGGGGATTGTTGGGGTGTCCTGGGCAGGGCCAGGGGTTGGACTGGATGATCCCTGTGGGTCCCTTCCAGCTCAGGAGACTGAGGATTCTGTGATTCTCAAAGGCACCCCTGGGTGTGAAGCGCACAAATCCCACCCTCCTTTCCCTCTCCTTCCCCTCCAGATCTCCCCCAGGTGGCCATTCCCTGCTCCCTGCGCAATTCCAGAGCTGTGTCCCTCAGCAGCACAGCTGGAGTGTCCTGGAGCAGGAGGGGAATGATGACAAGGAGTTCTTGGGGCAGCAGGGTCAGTCAGTCCCGGGGTTTTGCCCCATTCCCAGGGGACAGCACAGCTCCCCTTTCCCGTTCCCACATTGCAGGATAAATCCTGGCTGCCACAGAGAGCACAGGAATGGGGCACAGCTCGTGGAGATGTGGGGGGAGCGTCATCACCCCCTTTGGGGTGTCCAGGGCGCCGCTGTGTCCGTGTGGGAGCACCTGGGGTGTCACACCCACCGTCCCATCAAACGGCTACACGGTGACACTTTTACTTGATTTTCGTTCAAAAAAAAAAATACCTTCCCCCCCCCCCAAAAAAAAAAAATCAAGTTTCTTTGCTGTATTTTTTAGGGGAAAAAAAATAATAAAAAGTATGGGAAATCTGTTATCCCTCTCTTACTGGTCCGGCAGCGCTGGATTTACTGGGGCCGAGTGACCTCTACTGGTTTATACCCAAAATATTCCCGGCGTGCCCGCGATCCGGAGGGGATGGAGGCGGGAAGCTCCTTCCCCAAAAAAACCGCCTTGCCCGGCTGGGAAATGCCGGGGCCAGCGCCCCTTTTTGGGGACAATCCCCTATAAGGAGTCAAATGGAAATAAGGAATTAAGGAGCTCTAGAACCAAACAAAAGTGGAAGGGACCAGAAAAAAACCCCAAAAAACTAAATAAAATTTCCTCTTTCAGACCATCACCTTAGAAAAGGATGGCATGGGAAGGGAGAAATGTTTATTTAAGGACAAAACTGTCGTCTGAATTTTTCATGACATTAAATAAAAAGTAACACAACGCATGGATGAAAGGCTTTTTGTCGAGGTGTGTTCTGTAGACACACAGATGTGTGTGCTGCACATAGTTTCTAGGAAGAAAAATAACAACTGGTTTGCAAGGTAAAAAAAAAATAAAATTAATAACGTTGGAAATTGTGATTTTAAGTTTTAGCAAAGGGTGAGACTGGAAGGGAATCCCTCAAAGTCATGGGAAAATAATTTTATTCTGTGGGCTCAGGACCCAGCTGGACAAGAATCATGGAATGGTTTGGGTTGGAAGGGATCTTAAAGCTCATCCCATCCCACTCCCTGCCATGGGCAGGGACACCTTCCACTAGCCCAGGTTGCTCCAACCTGGCCTTGGACACTCCCAGGGATCCAGGGGCAGCCACAGCTGCTCTGGGAAACCTGGGACAGCCCCTCCCCACCCTCACAGCCAACAATTCCTTCTCAATATCCCATCTCACCCTGCCCTCTGGCAGTGGGAAGCCATTCCCTGTGTCCTGTCCCTCCATCCCTTGTCCCCAGTCCCTCTCCAGCTCTCCTGGAGCCCCTTTAGGCCCTGCAAGGGGCTCTCAGGTCTCCCTGGATCCTTCTCTTCTCCAGGTGAACCCCCCCAGCTCTCCCGGTCTCTCTCCATGTCAAAGAGCTCCTTTGGAATATTCCCTTGGATCATCCCGGTGTTCCCCCCGGTAGAGCCCCACCTTGGCGGGGTCGATCGCGGTCCCTCGCACAGTTCTGTCCCTCGCGGCCGCCATAGCACCGTGCCCGCCCCTCCCGCCCGCCCCGCCCCTCACATGACAGCGGGCCGGGCTGTGCCGCGGTGCACTCTGGGAGTTGTAGTCCCCGGCGCGGGGCGCGCTGCGGGGGCGGCCATCGGCGGGACTGCGTTTCCCAGAGCGCCCCGCGGCGGCCCCGGGGGGAGCGGGAGCGGGCGAGCCGTGAGGTGGGACCGGGGGCGCCGGGCCGGGGGGCTGAGGGGGCGGGAAGCTGAGGGGGAGGATGGAGGGGCTGAGGGGGTCAGCAGGTGGCCTCGCAGGAGGGATGGCGGGGTCAGGGGAG
>NW_020960302.1:40385-41427 GCF_003031625.1 Empidonax traillii | reverse complement strand
GTTTATTGGGTCATTAATCAGTTTATTGGGGTTATTAATTGATTTATTAATTGCTTTATTGGTTGTACTGGAACGTACTGGTCCGTACTGGTCAGTACTGGTTTATACTGGTTTATACTGGCTTATACTGGTTAGAACTGGGCTATACGGGTCAGTACTGGTTTATACTGGTTTATACTGGTCAGTGCTGGGCTGTACTGGTTCGTACTGGACTGTACTGGTTTATACTGGTCTGTACTGGTCAGTACTGGTTTGTACTGGCCAGTACTGGTTTGTACTGGTCAGTACTGGTCAGTACTAGTTTGTACTGGCCAGTACTGGTTTGTACTGGTCAGTACTGGTTTGTACTGGTCAGTACTGGTCCGTACTGGTCTGTACTGGTCAGTACTGGTCAGTACTGGTCTGTACGGGGCTGTACTGGGCTGTACTGGTCAGTACTGGGCTGAACTGGGCTGTACTGGTCAGTACTGGTTTGTATTGGTCAGTACTGGTCAGTACTGGTTTGTACTGGTCAGTACTGGTCTGTACTGGTTTGTACTGGTCAGTACTGGTCTGTACTGATCAGTACTGGTCAGTACTGGTCAGTACTGGTTTGTACTGGTCAGTACTGGTTTGTACTGGTCAGTACTGGTTTGTATTGGTCAGTACTGGTCAGTACTGGTTTGTACTGGTCAGTACTGGTCTGTACTGGTCAGTACTGGTCAGTACTGGTCAGTACTGGTTTGTACTGGTCAGTACTGGTTTGTACTGGTCAGTACTGGCCAGTACTGGTTTGTACTGGTCCGTACTGGTCAGTACTGGTTTGTACTGGTCAGTACTGGTTTGTACTGGTCAGTACTGGTCAGTACTGGTTTGTACTGGTCAGTACCGGTCAGTACTGGTCAGTGCTGGGCTGTACTGGTCAGTACTGGTCGGTACTGGTCAGTACTGGTTTGTACTGGGCTGTACTGGTTTGTACTGGTCAGTACTGGGCTGTACTGGTCAGTACTGGTCTGTACTGGTCAGTACTGGTTTGTACTGGTCAGTACTGGTTTGTACTGGT
>NW_020960302.1:36717-39651 GCF_003031625.1 Empidonax traillii | reverse complement strand
AGTACCGGTCAGTACTGGTCAGTGCTGGGCTGTACTGGTCAGTACTGGTCGGTACTGGTCAGTACTGGTTTGTACTGGGCTGTACTGGTTTGTACTGGTCAGTACTGGGCTGTACTGGTCAGTACTGGTCTGTACTGGTCAGTACTGGTTTGTACTGGTCAGTACTGGTTTGTACTGGTCAGTACTGGTCAGTACTGGTTTGTACTGGTCAGTACTGGTTTGTACTGGTCAGTACTGGTTTGTACTGGTCAGTACTGGTCAGTACTGGTTTGTACTGGCCAGTACTGGTTTGTACTGGTCAGTACTGGGCTGTACTGGTTTGTACTGGTCAGTACTGGTTTGTACTGGTCTGTACTGGTCAGTACTGGTCAGTACTGGTTTATACTGGCCAGTACTGGTTTGTACTGGTCAGTACCGGTCAGTACTGGTCAGTGCTGGGCTGTACTGGTCAGTACTGGTCAGTACTGGTCAGAACTGGTCAGTACTGGGCTGTACTGGTCCGTACTGGTCAGTACTGGTCAGTACTGGTCTGTACTGGTTTATACTGGTCTGTACTGGTTATACTGGTTTGTACTGGCCTGTACTGGTTTCTACTGGTCATACTGGTCTGTACTGGTCTGTACTGGTCAGTACTGGTCATACTGGTCTGTACTGGCCCGTACTGGTTTAAACCTCCCAAATTTTCCCCCAAAAAAAGTGAAATTTTTCCCCCCCCAAAAATCGTTGATTTTGGCCCAAATTCGCCAAAACCCCAAAAATTCACCCCCAAAAAATCGCAGAATTCTCAAAAACGGGGAGTTTCGACCCAAAAAAAATGTGGGTGGGGCTGAGACCCCCCAAAACCACCCAATTCCCCTCAAAAACAGAGAATTTTCCCAAAAACCGTCGATTTTTGCCCGAATCGGCCAAAATTGTGAAATTCCACAAAAAATGTAAAAAATGCCAATTTTCACCCCAAAAAATCGCCCTGAAATGGTGAGTTTTGACCCCAAAAAAATGTGGGTGGGGCCTAAAACCCCAAAACCAACCGAATCCCCCCAAAAATGGAGAATTTTCCCAAAACCATCGATTTTTGCCCGAATCGGCAAAAATTGTCAAATTCCACTAAAAATGTAAAAATGCCAATTTTCACCCCAAAAATTGCCCTAAACTGGTGAGTTTTGAGCCCAAAAAAATGTGGGTGGGATGTAAACCCCAAAAACCATCTGAATCCCCCCAAAAAACCCCAAATTTTCCCCAAAACCGTCGATTTTTGCCTGAATTGGCAAAAATGGTGAAATTCCATTAAAAATGTAAAAAATGTCAATTTTCACCCCAAAAATCGCCCTAAACTGGTGAGTTTTGACCCCAAAAAAATGTGGGTGGGACCTAAACCCTCAAAACCAACCGAATCCCCCCAAAAACAGAGAATTTTCCCAAAAACCGTCGATTTTCGCCCGAATCGGCCAAAATCATCAAATTCCATTAAAAATGTAAAAAATGACAATTTTCACCCCAAAAATTGCCCTAAACTGGTGAGTTTTGACCCCAAAAAAATGTGGGTGGGATGTAAACCCCAAAAACCAACTGAATCCCCCCAAAAACCCCCAAATTTCCCCCAAAACCGTCGATTTTCGCCCGAATCGGCAAAAATCGTCAAATTCCACTAAAAATGTAAAAATGCCAATTTTCACCCCAAAAATCGCCCTGAAATGGTGAGTTTTGACCCCAAAAAACGTGGGTGGGATCTAAATTCTCAAAACCAACTGAATCCCCCCAAAACCCCCCAAATTTCCTCCAAAACCGTCGATTTTCGCCCAAATCGGCAAAAATTGTGAAATTCCACTAAAAATGTAAAAAATGTCAATTTTCACCCTCAAAAAATCGCCCTGAAATGGTGAGTTTTGACCCCCAAAAAATGTGGGTGGGGCCTAAATCCTCAAAACCAACCGAATCCCCCCAAAAATGGAGAATTTTCCCCAAACCGTCGATTTTTGCCCGAATCGGCCAAAATTGTGAAATTCCACAAAAAATGTAAAAAATGCCAATTTTCACCCCAAAAATCGCCCTAAAATGGTGAGTTTTGACCCCAAAACAGGTCGGGTGGTCCCTAAACCCCCCAAACCAACCCAATCCCCCCAAGAAACCCGAAACCCCTCGATTTTCCCCCAAATCTGCCAAACCAAATTTTCCCCAAAAACTCCGATTTTCACCCCAAAAATTTCTTCGAAAACGTGAGAAAAATTTCCCCCTAAAAGGGGGGGGAGGGGAAGAGAAATATCGACCCCGAACCACCCCCAAAACCCCTTAAACCCCCCCAAAAAAAAACGCTGTCAAAAAAGTGAACTTTCGCGCCAAAGAAACGCAAAAATCGGTAAAAACGGCCGTTTCTGACCCAAATTTCGTCCTTTTTTCCCCGGTTTTTTTTGCCCCCCCAGCTCAGGGCGGCCCCCCCAGAGTGTTCCCGCTGTCCCCCTGCGGCCCCCAGCCCCTTTTCTCGGTGGGCTGCCTGGCGGTGGGGGGGACCCCGCCCGCCCCGCTGCGCTGGCGCTGGAGCGACGGGCAGAACCGCACGCTGGGCGGGGCTAACTCCGGAGTGGGCGTGGCCACCGGGGTGGGCGTGGCCTCCAGAGACTCCGCCCTGCTGTTCCTGGCCGCTTCCCGCCTGGAGGCGCCGCTGGAGGAGGGGAAATCCAGGATGCCCTTCTGGTGCCGGGCGGAGAATCCCAAGGGCGGAGCCGCCGCTCAAGTGACCAATCCCGGTGAGTCCGGAATGTTCCGGAAGGGAAAAGGGGGAGGGGGGGGTTACCTGATCCCAAATATTCCTCAGGGGAGGGTCCTGATCCCAAATATCCCGAGGGTCCTGATCCCAAATATTTTCCCCAATTTTCCCCAATTTCCCCCATTTTCCCCAATTTTCCCCAATTTCCCCCATTTTCCCCAATTTTCCCAATT
>NW_020960302.1:32607-35177 GCF_003031625.1 Empidonax traillii | reverse complement strand
AATCAGCTGGTTCCGCAACGGCGACCCCCTGGGGGCCGGCGCCGCCTCCGAGGCCGCCGGGGCCGAGGGCTCGGGCGTGGTGGTCACCAGCAGCCGCCTGGGCGTCACCGAGGCCGAGTGGGAGCGCGGCGACACCTTCACCTGCCTGGCGGGCGGCGAGAGCCGCAACACCAGCAAGGGCATGGAGTGTCAATGTAAGGAGCTATCGGGGGCTGGGGGTGGGGTGGGAGGGTCAGGAGGGGTGTGGGAGGGTCATTCCCCAAAAAAATCCCCGGGTCTTTCGGTGTTTTCCCGTCAAATTTCCAAATTTTTAAGGTTTTCCCCAAAATTTGGTGAATTCGACCCGAATTGAACACGATTTTCCCTTCATTTCAATCAAAATTCTCAATATTCCCCCAAATTTCTGGGTTTTACCCAAATTTTTGTTTTTTTCAAGGTTTTCCCCCAAATTTCTGGGTTTTACCCAAATTTCCCCAGAATTTCCATTTTTTCAAGATTTTCCCCAAATTTTGTCAATTTGACCCAAATTTAATCTGATTTTCCCTTCATTTCAATCAAAATTCTCAATATTCTCCCAAATTTCTGGGTTTCACCCAAATTTTCATTTTTTTTCAAGATTTTCCCCGAATTTTGTCAATTTGACCCAAATTTAATCTGATTTTCCATTCATTTGCAGAGAAATTCACAATATCCCCACAAATTTCTGGGTTTTACCCAAATTTTCGTTTTTTTCAAGATTTTCCCCCAAATTTCTGGGTTTTACCCAAATTTCCCCAGAATTTCCGTTTTTTTCAAGATTTTCCCCAAATTTGGTGAATTCGACCCAAATTTAACCCGATTTTCCCTTCATTTCAATCAAAATTCTCAATATTCCCCCAAATTTCTGGGTTTTACCCAAATTTTCATTTTTTTTCAAGATTTTCCCCAAATTTTGTCAATTTGACCCAAATTTAACCCGATTTTCCCTCCATTTCCAGCGAAATTCTCAATATTCCCCCAAATTTCTGGGTTTTACCCAAATTTCCCCAGAATTTCCATTTTTTCAAGATTTTCCCCAAATTTGGTGAATTTGACCCAAATTTAATCCGATTTTCCCTTCATTTCCAGCGAAATTCTCAATATTCCCCCAAATTTCTGGGTTTTACCCAAATTTTTGGTTTTTTCAAGATTTTCCCCAAATTTTGTCAATTTGACCCAAATTTAATCTGATTTTCCCTCAATTTCCAGCGAAATTCTCAATATTCCCACACAATCTGATTTTCCCCAAATTTGGTGAATTTGACCCGAATTTAACCCACAAATTCCCACAAATTTCCATTTTCCCCCCGAATATCCCCAAAATTTCCATTTTTTCAAAACTTCCCAAAATTTCGCAAATTTCACCCCAATTCCCCCTCGAATTTTTTCAAATTTTTTAATAACCCCCCAAACCCATCAAAGGCTCTTCCAGTTGACCAACTGGTCAACAGGGATGGTCATTTTGGGTAGAAACCACCCAAACCCATCAAAGACCCGTCCAGTTGACCAACTGGTCAACAGGGATGATCATTTTGGGTAGAAACCACCCAAACCCATCAAAGACCCGTCCAGTTGACCAACTGGTCAACAGGGATGATCATTTTGGGTAGAAACCACCCAAACCCATCAAAGACCCGTCCAGTTGACCAACTGGTCAACAGGGATGATCATTTTGGTCACAAATCACCCCAAACCATCAAAGACTCTTCCAGTTGACCAACTGGTCAACAGGGATGATCATTTTGGTCACAAATCACCCCAAACCCATCAAAGACTCTTCCAGTTGACCAACTGGTCACCAGTAATGGTCAATTTAGATGGAAATGACCCCCAAACCATTAAAGACTCTTCCAGTTGACCAACTGGTCAACAGGGATGATCATTTTGGTCACAAATCACCCCAAACCCATCAAAGACTCTTCCAGTTGACCAACTGGTCAACAGGGATGATCATTTTGGGTAGAAACCACCCAAAACCAAGAAAGGTTCTTCCAGTTGACCAACTGATCAACACCAATGGCCGTTCCATGTCAAAATGACCCCAAACCATTAAAGACTCTTCCAGTTGACCAACTGGTCAACAGGGATGGTCATTTTGGGTAGAAACCACCCAAACCCATCAAAGGCTCTTCCAGTTGACCAACTGGTCACCAGTAATGGTCAATTTAGTTGGAAATGACCCCAAACCATCAAAGACTCTTCCAGTTGACCAACTGGTCAACAGGGATGATCATTTTGGGTAGAAACCACCCAAACCCATCAAAGGCTCTTCCAGTTGACCAACTGGTCAACATCAATGGTCATTTTGGGTAGAAACCACCCAAACCCATCAAAGGCTCTTCCAGTTGACCAACTGGTCAAGAGTTCTTGGTCAAAATGACTCCAGACCAGGAGAGGTCCTTCCAGTTGACCAACTGGTCAACAGGGATGATCATTTTGGGTAGAAACCACCCAAAACCATCAAAGACCCTCCCAGTTGACCAACTGGTCACCAGTAATGGTCAATTTAGTTGGAAATGACCCCCAAACCATTAAAGGCTCTTCCAGTTGAC
>NW_020960302.1:25354-27697 GCF_003031625.1 Empidonax traillii | reverse complement strand
TCAAAATGACCCCAAACCATCAAAGGTTCTTCCAGTTGACCAACTGGTCACCAGTAATGGTCAATTTAGATGGAAATGACCCCAAACCATCAAAGACTCTCCCAGTTGACCAACTGGTCAACAGGGATGGTCAATTTAGATGGAAATGACCCCAAACCATTAAAGACTCTTCCAGTTGACCAACTGGTCAACAGGGATGATCATTTTGGGTAGAAACCACCCAAACCCATCAAAGCCTCTCCCAGTTGACCAACTGGTCAACAGGGATGATCATTTTGGGTAGAAACCACCCAAAACCAAGAAAGGCTCTTCCAGTTGACCAACTGGTCAACATCAATGGTCATTTTGGGTAGAAACCACCCAAACCCATCAAAGGCTCTTCCAGTTGACCAACTGGTCAACAGGGATGATCATTTTGGGTAGAAACCACCCAAACCCATCAAAGACTCTCCCAGTTGACCAACTGGTCAACACCAACGGTCATTTTGGGTAGAAACCACCCAAACCCATCAGAGACTCTCCCAGTTGACCAACTGGTCAACACCAACGGTCATTTTGGGTAGAAACCACCCAAACCCATCAAAGATTCTCCCAGTTGACCAAGTGGTCAACGCTAATGGTCAATCTGTGTCCAAATGACCCCAAACCATGAAAGACTCTTCCAGTTGACCAACTGGTCAACAAGGATGATCATTTTGGTCACAAATGACCCCAAACCCATTAAAGCCTCTCCCAGTTGACCGACCCACCCCCTCTTTCCCCCGGCAGACGACCAGGCGGGCGGGGCGGGCGGCACCGAGGTGCAGGTGGAGACGGCGCCGCCGCTCTTCGCCGACGTCTTCGAGGACAAGGCGGCCAAGCTGACGTGCCGGGTGGCCAACCTGGCGGGCCCCGAGGGGCTGGAGGTGACGTGGCTGCGGGAGGACGGCGAGGCCCTGCCCACCAAGGTGGGGCCGCCGGCCCTGCAGCCCAACGGGCTCTTCGGCGCCGCCGCCGTGGCCTCGGTGAGCGCCGAGGACTGGGAGTCGGGCCGGCCCTTCACCTGCCGGGTGGTGCACCCCGACCTGCTCTTCCCCAGGGAGGTGGCCCTGAAGAAGGAGGCTGGTGAGTCCGTAATTAATTAATTAATTAATTAATCTATTTATTTATCTATTTATCTATCTATTTATTTATTTAATTATTTATCTATTTATTCCTACATTAATTTATTTATAGGTTTATGAATACATTAATTTATTTATCTATTTATTTATCTATTTATTAATTTATCTATTTATTCCTACATTAATTTATTTATAGGTTTATGAATACACTCATTTATTTACCTATTTATTTATTTATTTATTTATCTATTTATTCCTTCATTCATTTATTTATAGGTTTATGAATACACTCATTTATTTATCTATTTATTTATTTATCTATTTATCTATTTATCTATTTATCTATTTATCTATTTATCTATCTATCTATTTATCTATTTATCTATTTATCTATTTATCTATTTATTTATTTATCTATTGATTCCTTCATTCAGTTATTTATAGGTTTATGAATACACTCATTTATTTATCTATTTATCTATTTATCTATTTATTTATTTATCTATTTATTCCTTCATTCATTTATTTATAGGTTCATGGATACACTCATTTATTTATATATTTACGTAATTTTTTAATCTGTTTAGTCATTCTTTTCTTTTATCCACTCATTTATAAATTTATGAGCTCATCCATTAATTTATTGAAATGTTTCTCGTGTTTTTTATATATATTTGTGTGTTTATTTATTTATTTATTCATTCCTTTCTTATATGATCATTTTATTCGTTCGTTTATTTGTAAATTTGTGAATTCATTCATTTATTTAGAAATTAATGTATTTATTTATCTATTTATTCGTTCATTAATTTATATATTTATGTATTTTTCTTGTATTTATTAATATATTTTGTTTATTATTTATTTATTCATTCTTTATATAGTTAAGAATTTATTTATTAATTTCTTATCTATTCATTAATTAATGTATATATTTATATTTTATTGGCCTATATATAATATAAAATATAAAATATATAGAATATAAAATATATAGTATATAATATAAAATATAAAATATAAAATATAAAATATAAAATATATAATATATAATATATAATATATAATATATAATATATAATATAATATTTTATAATATAGTATTATATAATATATAATGTAATTTATTTATTTTATTTATTTACGTATCTATTTATATATAATTAATATATTTACGAATGTATTAATTTATTTATATATTTATTGATTTCTTCATCCATTTATGCATCTATTCATTTCT
>NW_020960302.1:20058-24383 GCF_003031625.1 Empidonax traillii | reverse complement strand
TTTAATTAATTTAATATTTATTTTTAATTTTATTCATTTATTTTATTTTAATTACTTTTATATTTATTTTAATTTTATTTATTTATTTTATTGTAATTATTTTAACATTTATTTTAATTTTATTTATTTTATTTTAATTACTTTAATATTGATTTTAATATTTATTTTAATTTTTTTTTCCAATTTTTTCACCCCAAAACCCGGCAGTTCCCGACGCCAGCCCCCCGACCCTCTACCTGCTGCCCCCTCCCCCCGATCCATTGATCCACTCATTTAATCCCTTATTTGTTTATTTATTTAGTTATTTATTTATTCATTCATTCGTTAGTTTTACTTATTGGAAAATCCATTGAGTCATCGATCCATTTATCTACTTATTCATTCATTTATTTATCTATTCAATCCTTCATTTATTTGTATATTTGTGCATTTATTCCTTCGTTTATCTACTTATTCATTCATTTATTTATCTATTTATTCATTCATTTATTTATGTATCCATTTATTAATTTCTCCATTCCTTTATTTGGATGTTTATGCGTTTATTCCTTCATTTATTTTTATATTTATTTATTTGTCTCTTAATTCATTTCTTCACCTGTTTACGCATTAATTTACCGATTTTTTCCATTTTTTAACCCGTAATCTCCAGTTATTAATCCCCTTATTAATTGATGTATTTATGTATTTATTTATCTATTTATCCATTTATTCACTCATTTATGTAATTATTTATTTATTTTATTTCTATTATTTATTTATTTATTTACTAATTTAGTTATACTTTATTTAATTTAATTTATCTATTTTAATTATTTTAATATTTATTTTAATTTTATTTTAGTATTGATTTTAATTTTATTTTAATTTTATTTTAATATTGATTTTAATTTTATTTTAATCATTTGAATTATTTTAATTATTTCAATATTGATTTTAATTGTATTTTAATCATTTTAGTTATTTTAATATTGATTTTAATTTTATTTCAATTATTTTAATTATTTCAACTATTTTAATTATTTTATTACTGAATTTAATTTTATTTTAATTATTTTATTTATTTTAATTATTTTAACATTGATTTTAATTTTATTTCAATCATTTTAATAATTTTAATTATTTTAATATTTATTTTAATTTTTTTTCAATTTTTCACCCCAAAATCCTCCAGTTCCCGACGCCAGCCCCCCGACCCTGTACCTGCTGCCCCCTCCCCCCGATCCATTGATCCACTCATTTAATCCCTTATTTGTTTATTTATTTAGTTATTTATTTATTCATTCATTCGTTAGTTTTACTTATTGGAAAATCCATTGAGTCATCGACCCATTTCTTTCTTATTCCATTCGTTTGTTTATCTAGTCAATCATTCATTTATTTGTATATTTATGCATTTATCCTTTCATTTATCTCCTTATTCATTTGTGTATTGATTTATCTTTTTATCCATTTATTTATCTATTAATTTATCCATTCCTTCATTCACTTATATATAGATATGCCTATTTATTTATCTCCTTATTCATTTACGTATTTAAGCATTTATTTATCTATCTATTCATTTATTTATCTATTTATCTATTTATCCATTTATTCACCTATTGATGTAACTATTTATTGATTTTATTTCAATTATTTATTTATCTTATTTAATAATTTATTTATTATTTTTTATTTATTTATTTATTTATTATAATCATTTTAATTTTATTTATTTATTTTAGTAACTTCTTTATTATTTTATTTTAATTATTGTATTTTATTGTAATTGAATTTATTTTATTTTCATTATTTCTTATAATTTAATTACTTATTATAATTTAATTATTTATGAATTTTGTTTTGGCTTATTTTATTATTTCATTTATTCGTTTATTTTATTATTTATTTATTTAATTATTTATTATCGATATTTTCATTATTAATATATTATATTAATATATTATATTAATATATTATATTAATATATCAGTATATTAATTAATATAATAATATATTAATATATTAATTAATATTTTAATATATTGATATATTAATATATTATATTAATATAATAATATGTAATTTAATATATTAATATATTGATATATTAATATATTATATTAATATAATAATATGTAATTTAATATATTAATATATTGATATATTAATATATTATATTAATATAATAATATGTAATTTAATATATTAATATATTGATATATTGATATATTAATATATTATATTATATTAATATATTAATATATTATATTATTATAAGATATATAATTTATTAATATACTAATTAATATATTAATTATTTATTTATTATTTTGATTATTTTAATATTTATTTTTATTATTTTAATATTTTTTAATTGTTTTTTATTTTTTTTTCCAATTTTTCACCCCAAAACCCACCAGTTCCCGACGCCAGCCCCCCGACCCTGTACCTTCTTCCTCCGCCCCCCGACCAGCTGAGGCTGCAGCGCTCGGCCACCCTCACCTGCCTCGCCCTCTCCTTCAACCCCCCCGACCTGCTGCTGCGCTGGCTCCGCGACGGCGAGCCCCTCCCCCCGGGCGCCGCCCTCACCTTCCCGCCCCGCCCCGAGCCCCGCCCGGGCCGCGCCGCCTTCAGCCTCCTCAGCGCCCTCACCGTGCCCGCCCACGACTGGCACCGCGGCGTCGCCTTCACCTGCCTGGTGGGCCACGAGCGCCTCCCGCTGCGCCTGGCCCAGCGCACCCTGGACCGCAGCTCCGGTAACGCCGCCGCCCCCCTCAACGTCTCCATCGTGCTCGCCGACGCCGCCGGCGCCTGCTATTAAAAAAAACCCCATTCTTTTATCTGGTTTCTGCCCAAAATTGCACTTTTTTTCGAAAAATAAACTGTTTGCGAAAAAATCCCGAATTTTTTATGACCGTTTGACCCGTTTTACCCCCAAAATTATCGTGTTTCTACCCCAAAACAGCCATTTTTTCCATTCCGAAAAACGACTGTTTTTTGCCCCCCAAATGATCAGTTTCGATCCCAAAATGACAATTTTTTGTTCCCCAAAATCACCATTTTTTGTCCCCCCCAAATGACCGTTTTTCGCCTCCAAAACGATCAGTTTCTCACCCCAAAATGAACATTTTTGTTTCCCCAAAACGACTCTTTTTCACCCCCAAAATGATCGTCTTTCTACCCCAAAATCGTTGTTTTTCGTTCCCCCAAAACGACCATTTTTCATCCCCAAAATGACTATTTTTCACCCCCAAAATCGCCATTTTTTGTTTTCCCAAAACGACTGTTTTTTGTCCCCAAAATGACCATTTTTCGACCCCAAAATCACCATTTTTCGTCCCCCCCAATGACCATTTTTCGCCCCCAAAACGATCAGTTTCGACCCCAAAATCGACCATTTTTTGCTCCCAAAACGACCAATTTTACCCCCAAATTATCATCTTTCTACCCCAAAATTGCCGTTTTTTGTTTCCCCAAAACCACCATTTTCATCCCCCAAATGACCCTTTTTCGTCCCCAAAATCGCCATTTTTTGTTTTCCCCAAAATGACCATTTTTTGCCTCCAAAACGATCAGTTTCGACCCCAAAATGACCATTTTTCACCCCCAAAATCGCCATTTTTTTCTTTCCCCAAAATGACCATTTTTTGCCTCCGAAACGATCAGTTTCGACCCCAAAATGACCATTTTTCGACCCCAAAATCGCCGTTTTTCTTTCCCCAAAATGACCATTTTTTGCCTCCAAAACGATCAGTTTCGACCCCAAAATGACCATTTTTCACCCCCAAAATCGCCATTTTTTGTTGCCCCAAATGACCATTTTTCGCCCCCAAAACGATCAGTTTCGACCCCAAAACGACCATTTTTCACCCCCAAAAATCGCCATTTTTTTATCCCAAATCGACCATTTTTCGCTCCCAAAATCGACCATTTTTCGCCCCCGAAAGGATCAGTTTCGACCCCAAAACGACCATTTTTTGTCCCCCAAAAATCGCCATTTTTTTATCCCAAAACCGACCATTTTTTGTTCCCAAAATTGACCATTTTTCACCTCCAAAACGATCAATTTCGACCCCAAAACGACCATTTCTCGTCCCCCAAAATCGCCATTTTTTACCCCAAAAACGACCACTTTTCGCCCCCAAAAGTCCCCACTTTTCACCCCCAAAATGACCAATTTTTTCTGCTCCCCAAACCCCCCATTTTTCACCCCAAAAGGGCCGTTTTTCACCTGCCTGGTGGGCCCCGAGCGCCTCCCGCTGCGCCTGGCCCAGCGCACCCTGGACCGCAGCTCCGGTAACGCCGCCGCCCCCCTCAACGTCTCCATCGTGCTCGCCGAC
>NW_020960302.1:10798-15986 GCF_003031625.1 Empidonax traillii | reverse complement strand
GCACTTTTTTTCGAAAAATAAACTGTTTGCGAAAAAATCCCGATTTTTTTTATGGCCATTTAACCTATTTCACCCCCAAAATTATCATCTTTCTACCCCAAAATTACCATTTTTTGTTTTCCCCAAAATGACCCTTTTTCGTCCCCAAAACGACCCTTTTTTGTTCCCCAAAATCGCCATTTTTCGTCTCCCCGAAATGACCATTTTTCGCTCCCAAAATGATCAGTTTTGACCCCAAAATGACCATTTTTCGACCCCAAAATCGCCATTTTTTTCTTTCCCCAAAATGACCATTTTTTACCTCCAAAACGATCAGTTTCGACCCCAAAACGACCATTTGTCTTCCCCTCGAAATGACCATTTTTCGCCCCCAAAACAATCAGTTTCGACCCCAAAATCGCCATATTTTTGTTTCCCCAAAATGACCATTTTTCATCCCCCAAACGACCATTTTTCATCCCCCAAATGACCATTTTTCGACCCCAAAATCACCATTTTTCGTCCCCCCCAATGACCATTTTTCGCCCCCAAAACGATCAGTTTCGACCCCAAAATCGACCATTTTTTGCTCCCAAAACGACCAATTTTACCCCCAAATTATCATCTTTCTACCCCAAAATTGCCATTTTTTGTTTCCCCAAAACCACCATTTTCATCCCCCAAATGACCCTTTTTCGTCCCCAAAATCGCCATTTTTTGTTTTCCCCAAAATGACCATTTTTTGCCTCCAAAACGATCAGTTTCGACCCCAAAATGACCATTTTTCACCCCCAAAATCGCCATTTTTTGTTTCCCCAAATGACCATTTTTCGCCCCCAAAACGATCAGTTTCGACCCCAAAATGACCATTTTTCACCCCCAAAATCGCCATTTTTTGTTTCCCCAAATGACCATTTTTCGCCCCCAAAACGATCAGTTTCGACCCCAAAACGACCATTTCTCACCCCCCAAAATCGCCATTTTTTTATCCCAAAACCGACCATTTTTTGTTCCCAAAATTGACCATTTTTCACCCCCGAAACGATCAGTTTCGACCCCAAAATCGACCATTTTTCGCTCCCCAAACTGACCATTTTTCACACTCGAAACCACCATTTTTAGCCCCAAAACGACCATTTTTGTTTCCCCCAAAACCACCATTTTCATCCCCAAAATGACCATTTTTCGTCCCCAAAATCGCCATTTTTTGTCCCCTCGAAATGACCATTTTTCGCCTCCAAAACGATCAGTTTCGACCCCAAAATGACCCTTTTTTGTCCCCGAAATCGCCATTTTTCGTCCCCCTGAAATGACTGTTTTTCACCTCCAAAACGATCAGTTTCGACCCCAAAATGACCATTTTTCACTCCCAAAATCGCCATTTTTTATCCCTAAAACGACCACTTTTCGCCCCCAAAACCACCAGTTTTCACTCCCAAAATTACCAATTTTTCACCCCCCAAAAATCGCCATTTTTTATCCCTAAAACCACCACTTTTCACCCCAAAAATTCCCCCCAAATCGTCTTTTTTTGTGTCCCAAAATGATCACTTTTAGCCCCAAAAATGACCACTTTTTGCTCCCAAAACCGACCGTTTTTCACCCCAAAATGACCATTTTTTTATCCCCAAACCAACCCTTTTTGTCCCTAAAATGACCACTTTTCACCCCCAAAATAATCAATTTTCACTCCCAAAAATGACCTTTTTTTATCCCTAAAATGACCATTTTTCCCCCCAAAAAATGACCATTTTTCGCCCCCAAAATGACCATTTTTCACCCCAAAAAATGACCATTTTTCCCCCAAAAAAACCCCCATTTTTCACTCCCAAAATGACCATTTTTTTCCCCAAAAAACCCCCATTTTTCACTCCCAAAATGACAATTTTTCACTCCCAAAACGACCATTTTTCCCCCCAAAATAACCAATTTTTTCACCCCCGAAACGACCCGTTTTTCCCCCAAAAACCACCTCATTTCCTCCTCTAAAACTGTCATTTTTTACCCTAAAAATGATCATTTTTCCCCCCTTTTCTCATCCAAAAATGACATTTTTTTTCACCCCCAAAATCCCCTTTTTTCACCCCAAAAATTCCCTTTCCTTTCCCCCCAAAATTCCCTTTTTTCCCCAAAAAAATTGGGTTAAAAACCACCAATAAAAGGAATTTTCCGGAAAAAGCGGCTCTTGGGCCTCCTGGGGAGGGGGGGGAGGGGGGAGGGGCGGGAATTTTGGGGTAAAATCCGGGAATTTGGGGATTTGCGTCGTCCTCTCCGATTCCCCCCCCAAAAAAATGACCCAAAATCCCTCATTTTAACCCCAAAAATTCCCTTTTACAAAATCGGGACCAAAACGGTCAAATTCTCACTTTTCCACCCCAAAATTTCCCCAAATTGTCCAATTTCTCCCGTTTCGACCCAAAATTCCCCAAAATTCCCAGAAATTTCCCTTTTTCACCCAAAATCCCCCAAAATTTCCCTTTTTCACCCCAAATTCCCCCAAATTTCCCTCCATTTTTCTCCCAAAAATGAGATTAATTTACCCAAATTTTCCGATTTTCCCCCCAAAATTTGACCCCAAATTCCTCCATTTTTGCCCAAAATTCCCCCCAAATTACCCAAAATTTCCCTTTTTTCCCCAAATTCGACCCAATTCCATTTTGGCCCCAAAATTGCCCAATTTGGCCCCAAATTTCACCCAAATTTTCCCATTTTCCCCCCAAATTCCTCCATTTCGGACCCGAAATTCCCCCAAATTGCCCAAATTTCCCCCAAAATTGACAAAATTCACCCAAATTTACCCAAATTTCTCCCATTTTACCCCAAATTTCCCCCTTTTTGCCCCAAATTTGCCCCAAATTCTCAATTTTTCATTTTGGGTCCAAAAAAGCCAATTTTGGGCAAAAAGGGGGGGGGTCCACCACCAGGGGGCGCCAAAGGGTCGAGAAATGCGGATTTTGGGTAAAAAACGTGAATTTTGGGGTGAAAAAACCAAGTTTTGGGGTAAAAATCCCGAATTTTGGGGCAAAATTTTGGGGTAAAAAAAGGTGAATTTTGGGGTAAAAATTCCCAATTTTGGGTCAAAACTTGGGGATTTGGGAAAGAAATTGTGGATTTGGGGGCAAAAAAACCCGAATTTTGGGTCTTAAAAACCCGAATTCTGGGGCCAAAAATGTGAAATTTTTGTTTTGGTCCAAAAATGGGAATTTTTGGCCCAAACCCCCCAAATTTTTGGGTGCTGAAAGCTGAATTTTTGGGTCCTAAACCCTTCAAATTTTGGGTCCAAAAAGCCTCAAATTTGGGTCCAAAAACCCTCAAATTTTGGGCCCAAAAACCCTCAAATTTTGGGTCCAAAAATGTGATTTTTACATCCAAAAATCCGATTTTTTGGGTCTTAAAATCCCAATTTTCTCCTCCAAACTCCCAAATTTTTGGTCCTAAAACCCCCCAAAATCGGGTCTAAAACCCCTCAAATTTCAGGCCCAAAAACCCTCAAATTTCAGGTCCAAAAACCCCCAAATTTTGGGTCCAAAAACCCTCAAATTTTGGGTCCAAAAATGTGATTTTCACATCCAAAAATCCGATTTTTTGGCTCCCAAAATTCCAATTTTCACCCCTAAAACTCCCAAATTTTTGGTCCTAAAACCCCCCAAATTCGGGTCTAAAAACCCTCAATTTTCAGACCCAAAAACCCTCAAATTTTGGGTCCAAAAACCCTCAAATTTTGGTCCAAAATCGGGATTTTCACACCCAAAAATCCCATTTTTTGGGGTCATAAAAAGCGAATTTTTGCCCCTAAAACTCCCAAATTTTTGGTCCTAAAACCCCCCAAATTCGGGTCTAAAAACCCTCAAATTTCAGACCCAAAACCCCTCAAATTTTGGGCCCAAAAAGCCTCAAATTTTGGGTCCAAAAATACGATTTTTACATCCAAAAATCCGATTTTTTTGCTCCCAAAATTCCAATTTTCGCCCTTAAAACCCCCAAATTTTTGATCCTAAAACCCCCCAAAATCGGGTCTAAAAACCCTCAAATTTCAGACCCAAAAACCCTCAAATTTTGGGCCCAAAAACCCTCAAATTTGGGTCCAAAAATGTGATTTTTACATCCAAAAATCCGATTTTTTTGCTCCCAAAATTCCAATTTTTGCCCCTCAAACTCCCAAATTTTTGGTCCTAAAACCCCCCAAATTCGGGTCTAAAAACCCTCAAATTTCAGACCCCAAAAACCCTCAAATTTGGGCCCAAAAATCCTCAAATTTGGGCCCAAAAATGTGATTTTCACATCCAAAAACCCGATTTTTTGGGTCTAAAAATCTCAATTTTCTCCTCCAAACTCCCAAATTTTTGGTCCTAAAACCCCCCAAATTCGGGTCTAAAAACCCTCAAATTTGGGCCCAAAAACCCTCAAATTTTGGGCCCAAAAAGCCTCAAATTTTGGGTCCAAAATCAGGATTTTCACATCCAAAAATCCGATTTTTTGGGTCTTAAAATCCCAATTTTCGCCCCTAAAACTCCCAAATTTTTGGTCCTAAAACCCCCCAAATTCGGGTCTAAAAACCCTCAAATTTTGGGTCCAAAAATCCTCAAATTTGGGCCCAAAAACCCTCAAATTTTGGGTCCAAAAATCACGATTTTCATTTCCAAAAATCTGATTTTTTAGGTCTTAAATTCCCAATTTTCCACCCTCAAACTCCCGAATTTTTGGTCCTAAAACCCCCCAAATTCGGGTCTAAAAACCCTCAAATTTCAGACCCAAAAACCCTCAAATTTGGGCCCAAAAACCCTCAAATTTTGAGTCCAAAAATCGGGATTTTTACATCCAAAAATCTGATTTTTTCGCTCCCAAAATTCCAATTTTTGCCCCTCAAACTCCCAAATTTTTGGTCCTAAAACCCCCCAAATTCGGGTCTAAAAACCCTCAAATTTCAGACCCAAAAACCCTCAAATTTGGGTCCAAAAATGTGATTTTTACATCCAAAAATCCGATTTTTTGGGTCTTAAAATCCCAATTTTCTCCTCCAAACTCCCAAATTTTTGGTCCTAAAACCCCCCAAATTCGGGTCTAAAAACCCTCAAATTTCAGACCCAAAAACCCTCAAATTTGGGCCCAAAAATCCTCAAATTTTGGGTCCAAAAATGTGATTTTTTCGCTCCGAAAATTTAAATTTTCACCCCTAAAACCCCCATTTTCCCCCCTAAAACCCCCAAAT
>NW_020960302.1:4247-8883 GCF_003031625.1 Empidonax traillii | reverse complement strand
TCCCAAATTTTCCCCCAAAAAAATCCCAAATTTCCTCCCCCAAAAATCCCAAATTTTCCCCCCAAAATCCAAAATTTTCCCCCCAAAAATCCCCAAATTTTTCCCTCAAAAAATACCAATTTTTTCCCCCAAAAAAATCTCAATTTTTCTCCCCAGAAATCCCAATTTTTTTCCCCTAGAAATTCCCTTTTTTTTGGACCTTTTCCTTCCCAAAATCCCTATTTTTCCCCCCAAAAAATCCTAAATTTTTCCCCTTCAAAATCCCAAATTTTCCCCAAAAAATCCCAATTTTTTCCCCCAAAAAATCTCAAATTTTCCCCCCAAAAATCCCAAATTTTCCCCCAAAAAATCCCAATTATTTTCCTCCAAAATCCCAAATTTTCCCCCAAAAAATCCCAATTTTTTCCCCCAAAAATCCCAAATTTTTCCCCAAAAATCCCTTTTTTTTCCCCCCAAAATCCCCTTTTTTTTCCCCCCAATAATTCAAATTTTCCTCCCTAAAATCCCAAATTTTTCCCCCCAAAAAATCCCAAATTTTTCCCCCAAAAATCCCAAATTTTCCTCCCAAAAATCCCAAATTTTCCTCCCTAAAATCCCAACTTTTTCCCCCAAATTTTCCCCCTAAAAATCCCCTTTTTTCCCCCAAAAAACCCCTTTAATAATCTCTTTTTTTTCTTTTTTTCCCAATTCCAGGTGAAATGACCCCAAAAACTTCCGCCTCTTCCTCCTCCCCCTCCGGAATTTCCCGGGAATTTTCCCCTCCCCCCCCCCTTTGTAAATAAATCCCCAAAAATAAAGATTTTTTACCTTTTTTAACCAAAATCCTCGTTTTTTGCCTCATTTTTAAGGGTCTTGGGGGGGGTTGGGGAGGGTGGGGGGCCCAAAATTGCTCAAAATTCACATTTTTTACCCCAAAATCCCCATTTTTGGTGATTTTACCCCAAAAAAATCACCATTTTTACCGAAAAATTGACATTTTTGCCCCAAAAAATCAACATTTTGGGGGCTTTTTCGCCCCAAAAATCGACCCTTTTGGGTCAAGTTGACCTAAAAATGGCGATTTTTGCCCCAAAATCGCCATTTTTGGTTCAAAAAACCCCATTTTGAGCCCTTTTTTGCTTAAAAAAAAAAATCAACATTTTGGGTCCATTTTTGCCCAAAAATCAACATTTTTGGGTGATTTTTGTCCAAAAATCGCCATTTTTGGGTCCATTTTTCCCCAAAAATCGCCATTTTTGGGTCTTTTTTGCCCCAAAATCACCATTTTGGATCATTTTTACCCAAAAATCGACATTTTCAGTCCTTTTTCCCCTCATTTTGGCTCCTTTTTTACCTCAAAATTGACATTTTTGGGTCATTTTTAAACAAAAATCTCCATTTTTGGATCATTTTTGCCCAAAAATCGCCATTTTTTGGGTCATTCTTGCCCAAAAATCGACATTTTTTTGTCCTTTTTTTTTCCCTCAAATTTTGATATTTTTGCCCAAAATTGACATTTTTGGGTCATTTTACCCAAAAATCTCCATTTTGGATCATTTTTGCCCAAAAATCGCCATTTTTGGGTCATTTTTGCCAAAAATTCACATTTTTGGGTCATTTTTAATCAAAAATCACCATTTTGGCCCATTTTTACCCAAAAATCACCATTTTGGTTCATTTTTGTCCAAAAATCGACATTTTTGGGGTCATTTTTGCCCCAAAATCGACTTTTTTTGGTCCTTTTTTTTCCCTCAAATTTTGATATTTTTGCCCAAAATCGCCATTTTTGGATCATTTTTACCCAAAAATCACCATTTTTGGGTCATTTTTACCTAAAAATCACCATTTTGGATCATTTTTGCCCAAAAATCGCCATTTTGGGTCATTTTTACCCAAAAATCGCCATTTTGGGTCATTTTTTCTCAAAAATTGCCATTTTGGATCATTTTTGCCCAAAAATCACCATTTTGGGGCCTTTTTTTCTCACGGGAAGATTTTTGGGGTCAAAACCGGCGGTTTTGGGTCCAAACCCCCAAAATGAGTCATTTCCTCCCAAAACACCCAAAAAAAGGGGAAACGAAACCAAAACTCGACCCAAAAATGGGATTTTTTTGGGGTCAAAAAGGGGAAGTTTTCGAGGGGAGAAAAAAACAACTTTTTGGGGTGATTTGGGTGGTTTTGGTGGGTTTTTATTTCGCTCTAAAATCGACATTTTTAGGCTGAAAAATTCAATTTTTGGGTCTAAAAAAAATATCAATTTTTAAGGGGAATTTTGGCTCAAAAATCGATTTTTTGGGGGTTTTTTTTGCTCCAAAATCCTCCTTTTTTGGGGTCATTTTTGCTCCAAAAAAATCGACTTTTCGGGGTAATTTTTTGCCCCTTTTTGCCCATTTTTGGTTAAAAAAAAAATCGACTTTTTTGACCCTTTTTTGGCTCCAAAAAATCGACTTTTCGGGGTTATTTTTTACTCCAAAAAAAATCAATTTTGGCTCCAAAAAAAAGGCTTTTTGGGGTCGTTTTTGGGACCTTTTTTTTACCCCCAAAAAAATGGACATTTTGGGTCAATTTGAATTTTGGAAATAAATTTTCTAAAATATCAAAATAAATAAAAATATAAAAATAAATAAAAATAAAATAAATTTTATTTTAAAATAAAAACAAATTAAAAAAACACTTTTAAAAAAATTGGTTTATTTTTTTTATTTAAGGATTATTAATTACGTATTAATATATATTTTAATCATTGTAATTCTTTTATTTAATTATCGCAATAAACCCTTAATCAGCCCTTTTATATTTCTAATTAATAAATTATTCCCAATCTCTAACATTTCTCTATTATTATTTCTTTATTATTATTATTATTATTATTAGGAATCAAAAAAATCAATTTTAATTTCTCTTTTATTTCCATTTTTTTTCCTTCTTTTCCTTTTTCAAATCAAAATTTTAATTTTAATTTTAATTTTAATTTTAATTTTAATTTTAATTTTAATTTTAATTTTAATTTATTTGATTTGATTTCTCCAATTTAATTTTTCTTCTGTTTAAAAGAATTCCAAATTTATTTAAAAGCAATTTGCTTTGATTTTAATTTTGTTTTATTTTAAAATTTCCGCCGCAATTTTATTTTATGTATTTTTGTAATTTTGGTAAATTCGCATAAATTTGCATAAATTTGCATAAATCTGCCTAAATCGTAACAAATTCCCCGAAATCACAATTGACATGAATTGGCACAAAATGGGGGCAAATCCCCTCAAATTCTGATAAATAGATCCCAAATTTACAAATTTTACTATTAATTTGCATAAATTCAAGGAAATGGCTCGAAAATTATCGTAAATTCGCATATTTGGCCCAAATTTGCATAAATCTGCATAAATTTGCATAAAGTCATCCCGAGTCCCTCAAATAGCGTGGATTTGCCCAAATTTACCTAAATCAAATCGAAATCTTCACAAATTTGCACAAATCGCTCCGAAATTCTCGTAAATTTGCATATTTGGCCCAAATCTGCATAAATCTGCATAAATCTGCATAAATTTGTATAAAGTCATCCCGAGTCCCTCAAATAGCGTGGATTTGCCCAAATTTACCTAAATCAAATCGAAATCTTCACAAATTTGCATAAATGGCTCGAAATTCACGGAAATTCTCGTAAATTCACATATTTGGGCCTAAATTGCATAAATTTGCATAACTTTGCATAATCTGCATAAATCTGCATAAAATCGTCCCGATTTGCCCAAATTTAACTCAATCAAATCGAAATCTTCATAAATTTGCATAAACGGCTCGAAATTCACGGAAATGGCTCCGAAATTCTCGCAAACTCGCATATTTTTGGCCAATTTTGCATAAATTTGCATAAATCTGCATAAATTGGTGGAAAGCTATCCCAGATTGCGTAAATAGCGGAGATTCACCCAAATTTGACCGAATCCACGTGAAATCCACCCAAATTGGCAAAAATCACTCAAAACCTCTCCGAAATTCCCCAAATATGCATACGTTTCCATAAATCTGCATAAATCTGCATAAATTTGCATAAAGTCGTCCCGAGTTCTGTCAATAGTGTAGATTTGTCCAAATTTAACTAAATCGAATCGAAATCTTCACAAATTCCATAAATGGCTCGAAATTCACGTAAATCGCTCCAAAATTTGCATATTTTGCTCAAATTTGCATAAATTTGCATGAATTTGCATAATTTAGGGTTTTTGGGGGGCCACCTTGAGGAGGGTGACCCCGGCCCCGTAGCAGAGGCTGAGGACGAAGAGGAGGGCGAAGGTCAAGGTGGGCCAAAGGTCGGCCCCGCCCTCGTCCGGCGCTTCCGGCGGCGCCGCCGGCGACGTCACCAAAACGCAACTCACCGAACCTGGGGGGGGGGGGGAGAAAAAAATGGGGCATTTTTGGTCAAAATGGTGATTTTTAACCATTAATAGTCGATTTTCCTCATTTTTTGCCCATTTTTGCCCATTTTTCCCCGTTTTTTGCCCATTTTTACCCTTTTTTTACCCATTTTTCCACCATTTTTTTCACCCCATTTTTGACCCATTTTGGGCCCATTTTGACTCGTTTTTCACCCTTTTTTTTTAACCCTTTCTTGCCCCCATTTCTCTCTCATTTTCCTCATTTTTTTCCCCCCAAAATC
>NW_020960302.1:0-1703 GCF_003031625.1 Empidonax traillii | reverse complement strand
TCAACCTCAAATCAACATCAAATCAACGTCAAATTGACATCAAATCGACATCAAATCAAGGTCAAATCAACATCAAATCAACATCAACTCAACGTCAACTTGGTGTCAATTGAACATCAAATCAACCTCAAATCAACCTCAAATCGACATCAAATCAACATCAAATCAACATCAAATCAACATCAACTTGGTGTCAACTCAACGTCAACTCAACATCAACTTGGTGTCAATTGAACATCAAATCAACCTCAAATCGACATCAAATCGACATCAAATCAATGTCAACTCAACGTCAACTCAACCTCAACTCAACCTCAACTTGGTGTCAATTGAACATCAAATCAACATCAAATCAACCTCAAATCGACATCAAATCAATGTCAAATCAACATCAAATCAACATCAACTCAACATCAACTTGCGTGTCAATTGAACATCAAATCAACCTCAAATCAACCTCAAATCGACATCAAATCAATGTCAAATCAACATCAACTCAACGTTGACTCAACATCAACTCAACATCAAGTCAACGTCAATTTAATGTCAATTTAAAGTCAAATCAACATCAAATCAACCTCAAATCAACATCAACTCAACGTCAACTCAACATCAACTTGGTGTCAATTGAACATCAACTCAACATCAACTCAACCCCAATTTAATGTCAATTTAAAGTCAACTCAACCTCAACTCAACGTCAACTCAACGTCAACTCAACGTCAACTCAACATCAACTCAACATCAACTCAACGTCAATTTAATGTCAATTGAACATCAAATCAACCTCAACTCAACGTCAACTCAACATCAACTCAACGTCAACTCAACATCAACTCAACATCAACTCAACGTCAATTTAATGTCAATTTAAAGTCAAATCAACCTCAACCCAACGTCAACTCAACATCAACTCAATGCTGACCCAACGCCGATTCAACGCCGCCCCGGCGTCAGTAGCAGGTGACGTCGGAGTCGGCCACCACCACCGACACGTTGACGTTCTGGGGCCGCCCCACGCTCTTGTCCAGGCTCCTCTGCACGAACTTCACCGCCCCGTCCACCCCGTCGTGCCCCACCACGCAGGTGAAGACGTCGCCGCGCCGCCAGTCCTCGGCGCCGGCGCTCAGCTTGCTGTAGAGGGAGAAGGTGCCGGCGTCGTCGTCGGCGCTGCCGTCGGGCCGGGGGCCGAAGAGGAGGTAGCGGCTCCGCTCCACCGGCCGGTCCTGCTGGTTCCAGGTCAGGAGGACGTCGGCGGGGAAGAAGCCGCTGACCAGGCACGTCAGGGTCACCGTCTCGCCGCGCGCCAGCTCCTCCGATGGAGGGGGGAAGACGTAGACTTGGGGCGGCACCGGCGTGATGGCTGAGGGGGGGGGAGGAGGGAGGGGACATGGTGAGAGGGGGGAAGAGCCTTCCAGGTGGTCAAGACCCTTCCAGTTGACCAAGAACCCTTCCAGTTGGCCAAGACTCTCCCAGTTGGCCAAGACTCTCTCAGTTGACCAAGACTCTCCCAGTTGACCAAGAACCCTTCCAGTTGACCAAGAACCCTTCCAGTTGACCAAGACTCTCCCAGTTGACCAAGACTCTCCCAGTTGACCAAGACCCTTCCAGTTGGGTTCCCAGTTGGGTTCCTAATTGACCAAAACTCTCCCAGTTGACCAAGAACCCTTCCAGTTGACCAAGACTCTCCCAGTTGACCAAGA
>NW_020960301.1:7876-8895 GCF_003031625.1 Empidonax traillii | reverse complement strand
TTTACAGCACCCTGATAACACCATCCAAGGCGACATGAAGGCTCCCCTTCTTGACAAGAAGTCAAAAGTGATTTAAGACTGTGATAAGCCTGGGAAGGGAGGAGAATACCTTTTAAATGCGCATATTCCAAGCTGGGGTCATCTGGCGGTTACAGAAGAAGAGGAGAAATCTTCCTCGCGAAGCCCCCAGCCCACAAAAAGCCCCCAGCCCCACCGACGCCGAAAAGCACTGCCCGGAAACATGTATGGGAAAAACTTTGCAACTGAGCATGTGCGAAGAGCACATGCCCCGGACTCTGGATGAATCAAAACTTAAGTACTGAGCATGTCTGCACGGGAGCCCAAGGGGTTCAAAAAGGAAGGTTGGGAAGTCGGAAACGGGCGAGTTGTGTTCTAAGCAGCCCCCCCGGCGCGCCGTGATTGTTCATCTACCGCTTACTAATAAATTGACTTGTTATTTTGCATTTGCTTTTTCAAATTTTCTTAAATTACTGCTACTAACCTATAACACTCAGCTCTGCTCTGCTTTCTTTCTTCCGTGAAAGGCAATATAGCCTTTTCTTGAGCCCGATTGGTTCTCTCAGGGCAGGCTCACACTTCTCTTTTCCAGTCCATTGGTTGTTTTAACCATCCTATCAGATTGTTTCCCTGTCCCAGCCGCATGGTCCCTTGGCAATGAGCCCTGGCTGGTCTCATTGCCTTACAGGCTTCCCGGTTCGCCTTCACACAACAATAGCAAACAACAGTAACATGATTATAACTATTACCAGGTCGTGGCTGTAACAGAACTGCAGCCACAGGAACTGCAGAACACCCCTGATCACACACACAAAAAACTTCCCACCACCAGGAAATTATGGAAACCCTGCTTGTAATAAAACCGCTTCATTCATTTCTCACAATCCCCCCTTTTTCTTTTTCTCATGGTTTTATTACAAGCTAATCATTAGATGTTTTCATTGTTTTTCGGGATTGTTCCTATTCCACTAGTGCTTCCAATACCCTGGTTTTATTTTTCA
>NW_020960301.1:0-1225 GCF_003031625.1 Empidonax traillii | reverse complement strand
GGACATGGGGACCTATTAAAGGAGGAAAGGACAGTGACAAGTTAGGGCAGAACATTCTGAGAAAAATCAAAGCTGCTTTCCAACACCCCTCTCACTGCTCCATTGGTTTTCCTTCTCTAGGATTCTCTCCTTCAGCTCCATGGCTGGAGCCCTGGTTGGGGCTCACTACATTTTCCATGAGGAGCAGACACTGTGCCCACTGGCTGTGAGGGCTCAGCCCTGCTCTGCACCCCTGGGCTCATGGGCATGGTGGGCACAGGGGCCTGTCCTGGTGTTCAGCTGTGACAGATGAAACTGGTCCCAGTGCTAAAGTGCTTGTCAGCATCTGCGCTCCCAGAAGAACCAAGAGAGAAGAAGGCAGTTCCAGAAGTTTCAAGTTGTTTATTTCACACTCCCTTCATCTCTCCTGAGGAGTGTTCCTGGATGTCAGAACCCCTCAGCACTTCTGATGCAATCAGGGAGAACAGAGCAGGTCCTGCCAGGCAGGAGGATTGTCTGGGGCTCAGTGCAGAGTGAGGGGAGCTGCTCTGTCCCTCTCTCTTGTTCCCAACTGCCCTGGGTTTTCTGCCCCGGCACAGCCCCTGGGCTGCAGGACCCTGCTCTGCAGGACAGCTTGGGGCAGCCTGGGGGGCACAGCCCGGCTTCCCAGCCCTGCAGGAGCCCTGGCAGAAGGGAACCCTGCTGGGATGTGCCTGGGATGCTGCAGCAGGGACTGGGATGTGCCAGCGCTCGCAGATCTTTGCCCAACCTGCAGAAACGGTGCCCTTCCTGCTGACTGACCTGACACCAACACCCAGGGAGGAGTCTGCCTGAACTCTGAGGTGTTACTGAGGAGAACAGCAGCTCAGGAAACATCAATATCCAATTAGCCAAGGGACAAGCACAGGGACTTTTTTCAAGAGAAAAATCTGAATTCCACAAACATGTCATCCTAATACTTTTTATGTTTTCCCACAGTATTTGTGCCATTTTCAAGTGAGTTTGATCTCTCTCATAGAGGTCTCATTCCAAATGTCCAAGATACAATAAAGTTTGCATGAGAGAAATGTCACCACCCCATGATTGTTTTCTAATTCACCAAATTCATAATATAATTACATAGAAAAAGTAAATATTCCTATTTAAAACCAAAAGAAATCACTGAGATACCCACCTTCATTTCAGTTGAATGCTTGAACTCAAAGCAACCATTCCCATGCAGATTATCCACAGAGCAGCAATGCCT
>NW_020960300.1:11755-12761 GCF_003031625.1 Empidonax traillii | reverse complement strand
CTGCCATGCAGGGGATGGAGATGAGCAGCTGCTCTCAAGTGCATCATCTCTGCCTCACACACTGAGTGCTTTACAACGAGACATACTTCGGATGCTCTACTTTTCCATGCTTACAGCCTACACCTTCCCTTAACAATGTACTAGAAAGGTTTAAACTTTCCTTCTAGGAAGGCACCACCTCTAGTTCTGCTTCAGAATCAGACAGGAGCTTTGCCTTAGGAAAATTCAAATCCTGTATCAGCAGTTTATCAGATGGCTTTTAGCTAAGGGACATATTAAAGGACGAGGCCTGAATCTGCAGCCAAATGGCCACATGCAGGCCAGGGACCTGCACACTATAAATAACCATTGCTCAACCAGGCAAGGGAGAGGAGAAAACATCCCACACAGAGCAGACTCTCACATTTGCTGAGCTGCTCCTTCCTTCTGGAGGCTCTGAAAACAAGAGACGCTGTGGGTTCAGCAGGTCACATCGCTGCCCAGCCCCAGCTCATTCCACCATCTCGAAATAAATTAAGAAACAGCCCATTCTGTGCAGAGGAAGGAATAGGGATTATCCCTTTTACCCCAGGCTTGTCTTCAACACCAGCTTTGTGCTGGTGTAACTGTTCTGATTATGAGTTCAGTCAGATCACAGGCACATCTCTGCCCTACTATGATCCCAAAGATCCCTGGAGGAGGATGTCTAAGGAGGAGTGTCAGGTCAGGGAAAGCATGCACACACTCCCCAAGCCCTTGGCCAGCCAGCAGCAACCAACAGTGCAGGGACTTGGAGGAAAAAAATAAAAATAAGAAGAAGAAAAAAGGGAATTTTATTATGTCTCAGTTTAATTGAGACAAGGGTCTTTTGCTGAGGATGGATTAGGAGAAAAAGACTCAAACCTTCTTTTCTAGCAATTATAGATTCGAAATTAAGAGGCCCCGATTGAAGGAAAGCAAATTATGGAAAAGGGAAAAAAGGAAAAATAACAGCCCTTTATTAAGTATGTGTGCATTAACGTAACAC
>NW_020960300.1:7306-8886 GCF_003031625.1 Empidonax traillii | reverse complement strand
CCCACCAACTCCCGCCTTCTTCCCAACTCCTCCCCCGTCGTTGCCAGGAGACTAACTTCGGTCGTTAAGAGCCAGGCCGACTCCTTTGTTCACTTGATGGTTCTTGAATAGCATTCATGCAGGGGGGGGGAGGGGGAAAAAAGGGGAAAGGGAAAGAAAAATTCCTTTCTAAAATCAGAACTAGGACATATTATTACTGAATGGATTTTTCTTTTGTGAAGATGTCCCTTCCCTTTCCAAACCCACTTAAACTTTTCTAATCAATAATATCTTCTAGCAATGCCTTCCCCAGACCGTGCAGCTGGTCAAGCAGTGCCTCCTTTCATTTTGGACCTGCCAGCTGCCCGTTTCAAGTGATGTCACCAATCCTTTTTTGGAAAAAAAAAAAAAAATTTCCCCGTTCACCTGTCACAATGTTAAAAGTTCTCCACACCTGACTCATTCTTACTGAGATGGGCATCTTCATGCCAGTGGATGGGTTCCCCGAGAACCCTCTCTATCAGCATGTGTGGACCTGAGTCCACCAGCCACCCCTCCAAACAGCCAAATTTGAGCTGCTTTCAGTGAGGACCTGTATCCTGCCACCAGTATCTCCTGCAGAAGAAGGTTTTCTACCCGTTCAAAAGCTAAACAAAGGCTTTAATTTTTGCAGTTGTGCAGATGCAATACCAGCACACACCGCAGGGCTAACGCAGCGCTGACTGGACAACAAGCAATGTGTCTTGCAAATAGCTGGAGGATCCAAAAGGGAAGATGCCTGTTGCTAAAATAAGCTGCTGTTTTTAAAGAGACTGGCATCTCCGGTTTCATACTGCAGCAGCAAAAAACTGGAGGAACAATGACTGCCAAGTATGATGAAACCTGTAACCGCACAGTGACTGAATAAGCCTTCAACCAAGGAAAGGAAAGGAATTCCAGTGCTCAGCGCAATGTAATTTTGGAGAGAAGTGGATGTTCTGTTGTGATATAACATAAACGAATATACATGAATGAAACCACTTTAACAGCTTCTTAACAATAGTGTGTATTGAATGCTCAGAGAAATTCCTTCAGGCAGCGGTGATTAAAGAAATGTAAAATGCTTTCATATTAAAAAGGACATAATCCTGTCTCAGGAAAGAAAGGTTTGACTCCCTTTTAACTCCAGCTACAAAGCACCTCAGTTGAGCACAGTGGCACACACACGGGACAGGTCAGACTCAGCATCCAGCCCCAAAGAGGAGTCTGAGGAGCAACCCAGACCTCACCAATAATGGGATCAAAACAGAGCCCCTTCAGGGAAGGAGAGATTACTGACAAGCCAGCACAGCTCCTAAGGTAGACAGGACTTGCTGATAAGAGGGCACAAGGACGCGAGATCTTAGAAAAAGGCCAAGTTCATTAAATCCTCATGCTGGTCAGTCACTATTACAGTGTGTCTTTGGTGAAGGGTGATCATATCCTCTCTCCACCCCAGAGCCAGAGGCTGCCTGAGCTCAGCTGCAGCATCAGGTGCAGGGAGAGCCAAGGATGAATCATGCACTCCAGTGCTTTAGCAGGGGAGGTCTGAGTGTTAATGAGTGGTTTAGCAATCATTTATG
>NW_020960300.1:0-4990 GCF_003031625.1 Empidonax traillii | reverse complement strand
GCCTGAGTTGGAACTTTTAATTGAGACTTAATAGAATTGGAGATTCAGGAAATGGAGGCCTGCAGATGATTTAGAAACAATTTTAACTGCAGAGCAACAGGTTCTGACTGGCACACGTCACAACTTGTCAAGGACTGGAATCACTGCGGTCACTGTCAAACTCCTCCCTGATAACATCAGCCTGCACACGCTTCACCTTCCCAGTGCTCCAAGCAAAACTGGTGATTTCAGCATTAAAAATGAGAATCCCCCAAACACCTCTTTGCTGGAGGGAAAGGGAAAACCTCTCCAGATTTTAGGACAGTTAATAAATTAACTTTTCTGTTCCCCTCAGGACAGAGAGAAGCAAACTGGCAGGTCAAAGGCACATGTCTAGCTTTCCCCAGTCTCTGCTGTTAGGGCTTGCTGAGCCCTAAAACAGGTGGAAAGAGAAATCAATGCCTAAATGTGCTCTGAGAATTGCACCAACTCTCTGCCCAGCCCCAAATGTCGGTTGGCTGCTCTAAATCAACATGATGGAGAGGGCTGGAATGCTACAGGCCTGAAAAAAGAGGAGATGGAGTGGGCTCCACATCCTCCGTCCTCCCTCACTCTCACACTGTTTCAGCACTGCACGGGGCTGTCTCCCACTGCCCCTACCTCTCACAGGATTATGGCCTGCACAAATACAAATAGCTTTAAATAGGCATAATATTCCTATTTGATTGGAAAGCCCTTCTGCTACTTTCTGCTGAAAAAAACGATCCCAGGACTCCTTGTGATGCAACAGCAAAGGGCAAGCTTGGGCCAAAGCCCCAGCACAGCTCACAGCTGGCCCCGAGCCAGAGCCCCCAGGAGGGCCACAAGTAGCAATTCCCTGCCCTCTGTCAGGAAAATCAGAAGGTTGCCCCTGTAGGAAAGAATAAATTTACAGGTAGCCCAGGTAAAACCACTCTATGACAGCCCTTCCCTCCATGGTTGCTCCTCCATCCTCACCACAGGACCAAATGGCTCTCTCTTGCATCTGGTTTCAAATGAAAACCTCCTTTGAGGTCCCCTCTTAACAAAGCACAGGGACAGATCTGTGCTCTTTAAAGATTCAACTCCACCAACCCTGAGTGCCAGGGAAATAAATATATGGTATTTCAGAGGCACAGGACATAAATTCTGGCTTGGTTTAGAACCCTGTGGGCAGTAAAGTGCTCTGCCCATTAAAACATAAATTATCATCTGAGTATAGCTGATGAGAGGCTGGGACTAATAGGAAGTGGTACTAAATAAGAATTATAGGAATGCTTTTTCCAGTCTGACTGTGGGAATTTACTCTCCTCCCTAGTGTGCCTCAAGATGGCAGATGAAAATTAAGGCCAGTTTGTATGGGAGTTCAGAAGTAAATTGTTACCCTTCCAAATTCATCCTTATCAATAAAGTATCTTCTTAATCCCATCAACTGTGATTGCAGAACAGCTGTCATCCCCACACTTCCAAATCTTTATGAAAAGAAGAAATTCAATCTCACAAACATCCTCTGAACTAGGTATCATTAATAGTAGCAGGAGGGTCTACCAGGAAATTGAGTCTGGGCTTTCAAAAAAAAAAAAAAAAATCACTGAACATGGTGGCCATGAATTTCCTTTGAAAAAATCTAAACCTATAACACAACTGTGCTGAGTCCTCTTGGAAAACCTGGCCCTGTGGAGCATATGGAAACCCCTGTGCTCTCTCAAAGATTCAGTCCCCACGTCCCCACACAGACCACTCCTTCTCTACACCTGGGAGGGTGAGGATCCTTGTCCCCTCCAGAAAAAGTTCAGGGTCAGGCATCAGCAGCAGCTCTGCAGCACCACATTTCATGACTCTAAAGCACACTGGCTACATACACCAAGAAACCATCGAGTAACACAGCAAAGGCTGCCACCCCATCTCCCTGCTTTGTCTCTTCACAAAGCTGAGAACAGAAAACGAGGTCTCCTGCCTCCCAAGCAGCAGGTTGCTCTGAGGAGTTTTACTGTAAAGCTGTTTTTATAGCAAGGGCTATAACATTGACAGGTCCCAAACTTACAGCACAAATGTCATTGCAGTGGGTGGAGAGGACTTCACCACAAACATTTGCTTGAGTTCCTGGCTTTACCTCACTGAGGACAAGGATTATTAAGTCCACCTGGGGGATTTTTCTCAATGGTTATGTAATTTTTCTTGCATCAGGCTGGCAAGCACAGTTTCAGTTCCTATCATACCAGGGAAGGCCTGTTACCCTATTTGTAAAGATGGAGAATTGAGGCAAAAAGCAATAATTTAGTGATGGACTTAGTGCAGCGTTCAAGTCCACAACAGGTTTAGGAATTTAATCCAGATCAATTCAACTTTTCCCTATAACTTTAACCCAGACCAATTCTTAACTCCGCTTCTGGGAATTAGGAAAAAGCAAGCATAACACATTTAAAGTGCTTCATGAGATCAAAACTGCCAGCTTATTTGCATTCTACAGATAAATCAATACATTCAGATGAAGTTTCTGATTGCCAGTAATATTTTCTTTGACTCCTGAATTTACCCTTTTCTCCAGATGCTCATTTCCTGATCGATACGAACTCGCCTCCCTCATTTATGGTCCAACTCTGCTGTTCTTTGCTCTCCCTCCCACAGCAGGGCAAATAGACTCTACTGAGACCCAGCTCCTCGAGAATGGCTGTTTCCCACCTCACATCTATGAAGAGCTGTGAGTGTCACGAAGAAGGATTGCTCAACACTTCCATTTCTGTGGCCCGCAACGCTCGGTTCCAGATCTGTGTCCCTGGGCATTACTGAGAAAACAGCATTCTTGCCATACATATCTATTTTTTAAATGAAGATTGAAAGCCAAAGTAAATGGAATGTCGGTGTTTAGGAATAGGCAATAGTTGTGGGTTCACAGCACCCACCAGCTGCTCTGATTGACTGGGCAGGAATCCTTTTAACTCCAGCTTTGGCCGCTTGCACTAAGTAACTAAGTTACATAAACTCTGCTGGAGCCACAAGCTAAAGCAGATTACAATGGCTTCTTGTTTTTTTCCCCACCAACACAGCGATGTCCTATTGTCCATTACAAATAAAGTGGAAAATCAGTCCTGCATTGAAACAGCAGGCCTCTGAAATGTACAGCACAATTGGACTCTGTTTCCATCCCATCTGAACTAAACAGGAGTGGAATTGTTACACAAGTCCCAAGGTGCCCACTGATGTGAGATGTGGTGTTTATTTATTGGAGAAGACACTTGCATACTCTACGAAAAAGTTATTTGCTGGCCTCAAATCATCCATGCAGGAACAACTAAATGGGAGCCTGCAAATATATCAAGAGAGGATTTAGGACTGAATATGGCAAGACAGGATGGACTAAGCCCAAAGAACAGGAGTGAAGATAGGTTTAAGAGTCAGAGGTAAAGAAAGCCACATATTTTAGGACTGAAGAGCAATCTTGCCTCCAGTGTTCCCACGGGCACTGCACAAAGTTACTTTCCACTTTCAGGGCAGGCCTTGCATCAGCCAGAAGGATCTCACAGGCCAGATTTGCCCACGGCACTGTGCAGATCCTGCCACCACACCAAGGAACAGGAATGGGACACGGCATTAAATTCCAAAGAGCACAAAGCCTGCCTAGCCCACATATCATTTCCTTGTCATTAATTTGTCCTCAAAACATCATAAACTTTTATTGTACAGAATGCATTGAGAATGTAAAGAAATTCTGAAATTCGGCAATATCCAGTGATCATGCTCAGTGTGTACTCTACATGGGAGAGAAATTGTTGTGTCTGTTTGCTGCTGTGGAGTGGTAACCCATATGTTCCTCACATTAGGAAGACATTTAATGTATGCCCTTGGCAAATAACAGACTATGGAGCATCTGAAATTCTGATTATTTCACCATCACCCAAAGATGAGACATATTTCTATTAAAATTTAAAAAAAAAAAAAAAAAGGGTTTCTTTAAAAACCGCAAAACAAACAAGAAGCAGCTATTTACAGCAAATTAAAAAGATATCTATCAAATCTTACTTATGGTAATATAAAACTATTTCTGAACTTTAATTATTATGACAAACTGGTCTCCTGTGGCTTGTTCATTTCACGCAGCTAAAAAAAATTGTTAACAGTCTTCTAATTATATCAGTTTTCTGTGTTAAAAAAATGGCTCACATTTATTATTTTATCTAGTGAAGCTATGGATCATCTTGCTATTCACTTAATGCTTTTAATTTACATATCAGAAATACTAATAAGTGTGGTGTTATTAGATCATATTCCGTTTTGCTTCCAACCCAAGAAAATGGCCCATTTTGTTTGGCTGCCACAATTAAATTAATTTATTTTCCTATGGCATGGTTTTTGATAAGGGCCTTTATCAGAAGTTTGACTGTATTAAGCTTAATGGGACATCTCTCATTAAAATAAAATGCAAAAAGAAATACGTTTCATTAAAATCAAACAATGACTTCGCCCCCACCCAAACCCATTTTGGCTTCATTAACATATTTAATAGAGGAGATAATTGTGCCTTTCACTTGAACGAGAGCCACAATCTGAAGGTCTGGATTTGTTTAAAATTCAACAGATTATTTCAGTTTTCTGTGATAAGTGGCAGCGCTGTGCCTGGAGTTGGCCAAAGCAGAAATCCGACAAAGAAGCCAGATTTGGCACATTCTGGATGTGTTAGACATTCATTTTCTGTGGTGCTCAGCTCACAGTACCCAAGAATTTGCCCCTAACTTCCTAGAATATTTACAGTATATCTCAATGATACGAATTAAAAGACATCCTTCAGTCCCCTGTAGCCACTCCTAGAAGACAAAGCAATGTCTGTTTGAAAAGGAACTGACTCACAACCTAGAAAATCAACCTCTAAACATGATGTACTGGGAGACCTAGTTCCTGTCTCCAGCAGAAACAATGCCTGGTGATCTTTGGAATCATTACTGGTTGGGCCTCCAAAAGGAACAGAAAAATACCAATAACTTTTCAAAAGACAAAA
>NW_020960299.1:5463-8896 GCF_003031625.1 Empidonax traillii | reverse complement strand
TCCCTGTATCCCTGTATCCCTGTATCCCATTCCCACCTCATCCTCTGCTCCATCTCCTGGTGCTGCCCCCGGATCCGTTCCCGGTCGCATTCCAGGCTCTGCTTCTCCTCCCGGAATTTCTTCTCCTGCTTTTCCAGCCGGGAGTGGAGGGAGCTGAGCAGCGACTGCAGCCTGGGGAGGGACGGGAATCTTGGGAATGCGGCCGGCCTGGAGCCGGGAAAATCCGGCGGGAAGATCCCTAAAAGGGCTGGGATGAGCTGGGGACTCCTGGGAGATCCCAAACGGGAATGGCAAGGCCTTTGTGCTCCCTAAAATCACCAGGAAAATCCCAGCTGGTCCCTGGAAAACAAATCCAAGGATCCCAGGGTGGGAGGAGCCTCTTGGCCAGTTTGCCTGGAACTGGGAGCACTGGGAAAATCCCGTGATCCCTATTCTGGCTGGGATGAGCTGGGGATTCCTGGGAGATTCCACCCTGGAATGGCAAGGCCTTTGTGCTTGGAATGTTCTCCCTGGAATCACCAGGACAATCCCAGCTGGTCCCTGGAGAACAAATCCAAGGATCCCGGGGTGGGAGGGGCCTCTTGTCCAGTTTCTCTGGAACTGGGAGCGCTGGGAAAATCCAGTGGGAATATTCCTAAAAGGGTTGGGATGAGCTGGGGACTCCTGGGAGATTCCACCCTGGAATGGCAAGGCCTTTTTGCTCCCTAAAATCACCAGGAAAATCCCAGCTGATCCATGGAAAACAACCCCCTTTGTGCTTGGAATGTTCTCCCTGGAATCACCAGGACAATCCCAGCTGGTCCCTGGAGAACAAATCCAAGGATCCCGGGGTGGGAGGAGCCTCTTGTCCAGTTTCTCTGGAACTGGGAACACCGGGAAAATCCAGCAGGAAGATCCCCCCCTCCTCCACTAAAAGCATCTCTGGGGAAGCCCTGGCGTGGCCGGGATCCCCTTGGGAAGCGGGAAGAATCCCGCTGGGAATCCCCCGGGGCCGGGATTTACCGGCTGATCCTCCTCTTCTGGAGGGAGCGCAGGGTGGAGTTCTCCAGGTCCTGCTGCCGGAGCACGTCCAGGTTGTGCTCCAGCTTGGCCCGGTTCAGGTGGTAGATGCCTTTCATCTGCTCCAGCTTCTGCTCCAGGTGCTGAGCGATCCAGGGGGAAAAAAAAAACCCGGGAATTACGGGCGTTCCCGGCCTCGGAATCCCAGCCCTAAAAAATCTGAGTTCCGGCTCAAATTTTCCTGGGAAAGCTCTAAACAGCCCCATGAGTCGATCCCGTGAGCCGATCCCAGGTGATGATCCCAGCACTCAGTCCCATGAGATGATCCCATGAGAGGATCCCTGAGCTGATCCCAGGAGAGGATCCCATGAGAGGATCCCAGCAGTCAATCCCAGGAGATGATCCCAGGAGATGATCCCAGGATTCAATCCCAGCAGTCAATCCCATGAGATGACCCCAGGAGTTGATCCCTGAGCTGATCCCATGACACGATCCCATGAGATGATCCCAGGGGTCGATCCCAGGGGTCGATCCCAGGAGCTGATCCCATTAAATGATCCCATGAGTTGATCCCAGGAGTCAATCCCATGAAATGATCCCATGAGACGATCCCAGCAGCTGATCCCATGAAATGATCCCATGAGATGATCCCAGGAGTCGATCCCATCAAATGATCCCATGAGTTGATCCCAGCAGTCAATCCCAGGAGTCGATCCCATGAGATGATCCCACGGGAGGATCCCATGAAATGATCCCATGAGTTGATCCCAGGAGATGATCCCAGGAGTCGATCCCAGCAGTCAATCCCATTGCACGATCCCATGAGCCGATCCCGTGAGCCAATCCCATGAGCTGATCCCATGAGCTGATCCCATGAGCTGATCCCATGAGCCAATCCCGTGAGCCGATCCCACGAACCGATCCCGGGAGCAGATCCCACCCTGCCCCCCCCTCACCTGCACGTCCCTCTCGAGCTGGAGCCTCATCCTGTCGAGGGTGGCCACGTCCTGCTCCTGCAGCTCCTGCAGGTGCCGCTCCGACTGCTCCGCCCTCTCCGTGCGGCCCCGCAGCCATTCCAGCTGGGAATTCCAGACCCTTCAGCTCCCGGGAAAAGGCTGTGAAACCACCCCTTTCCCCCCTCCCCCACCCCCCCCCAGCCATCCCAAAAAAACCAGCGGCTTCCACGGGCAGCCCATGGATCGGGATGATGGATCCAGGACGGGGCTGGAGCAGCGGGAATGGCTGAGGGGAGCTGGGAAAGCTCATCCCAGGGGAAAAAAAAAAAAAGAGGAATCGGGAGGGAGCTTTTCCAGCCCCCACAACTCCCTGCTAGGAGCGGGGAGATGCCCCCAAATTCCCAGAGGAACGAGGAACAGGAGGAGAGGGAACGGCCCCCAGCTGGGCCAGGTGGGATTTTGGGATAATTCCCACCTGGAAAGGGTGGGTAAACGTCGGGATGGACCTCCCAGGGCAGGGCTGGAGCCGCCATCCCCCCAGGGATTCCCAATCCCTGGGGACTGGGACACGGATCCAGGGTGGTCTGGTCAGGGCTGGGTGGAATTTGGTGCCTCCAGGGGGGTCTTTTCCCGCCCGGATCCCTCCGGGATTCCCAGATATTTCCCCCCCCCGGGGGGGCGTCACCTGCCGCTCGTTGTGGGCCCGGATGGTCTCATTCCACCTTTTCCTGCCGCTCTCCAGCATTTCCCGCCGTTCCTGCTCCAAAGCCTCCTGTGGGGGAGATCCCTGCCATCCCACGGAGCTCCCACCGGCATTCCCAGCCCTCGGGAATTCGGGATTTCAGCCCCCCCACCCCCATCCCGAGGCCTTTTCCCCACGGAAGGGATGATTTTCCACCCCCCCCCCCCCTTTCCAAGATTCCCGTGGGAATGGGGGGGGCACCTCGATGTGCCGGAGGTTGCTCCGGAGGGTTTGGAGCACATTCCTGGTCTGCTCCTCCATCCTCTCCAGGAGCAGGTGGATCTCATCCCGCTGCTCCCGCAGGGCCTGCTCGAACCGCCCGTCCTGCAGCTGCAGCTCCTGCACCCAGAGCGGGAAACACCGGGAATACACCGGGAATACACCGGGAATACACCGGGAATCCCGGGAAACGGGCTCAGGGAGGGGCTCCAAGCTCTCCCTGGATCCTTCCCTTCTCCAGCCTGGCCATTCCCAGCTCTCCCAGCCTGGAGCCAGAGCCTGACATTGGATCCATCCCCAGCCCAACTCCTCTCTGGGAAGGAGTTCTGGGAACAAGGGGGGGTTCCCTGGGAATCTCGGCACTCAGGGAAGGGGCTCCCTTCCCCTTTCCCTCCTTTCCCATCCCCACATTCCATAAAAACCCCTCTGGGTGGATCCTGAGTGGCCTTTAGCATGGAATGGTTTGGGTGGGAAGGGATTTTCAGGATCATCCCATTCCACGTTCAGGGACAATTCC
>NW_020960299.1:0-2482 GCF_003031625.1 Empidonax traillii | reverse complement strand
TGGAGAGGGATTTGGGATCAGGGCCTGCAATGACTGGAAGGACACAGGGAATGGCTTCCCACTGGGAAAGGGGAGATTGGGAAGGGATTCCCGGCTGGGCTGGAATTCCCAGGGAAGCTGTGGCTGCCCCTGGATGATCCCTGGGATTGTTCCCTCAGGACATTCCCTGCCCATCCCGGCCATCCCGAGCTCGATCCCGGCTCCAGCCACCGCGGGGTTCGCTCAGCCCAAGGGTCGGGAACATTCCCAAATCCCTCAGTTCCGCTGGAATGCTGATCCTGGGGAAACAGGAACCCTCTGGCGGGGCTGCCCGTGCTGGATCCAGGCTGGACACGGAGCAGCCGGACAGACCCCCGGGAAAGCAGGGCAGGAATTCCGGGATAACCATTCCAGCCCCCTCAGGCAACGGGACATTTCCCCCCTCCGGAGCCGCCGCGGGAATTCTTGGAATTGCTCCGGGTGGCCCCCCCGGAGCACGAGGAGCTCTCCAGGCTCAGCATTCCCGGCCTCTCCCGCCTCCGGATTTGTGGGAAGCGGCGGCACAGCCCGCGCCGTTTCCAGGGGGGTTGCCATGGCGTTGGGATCCGCGGTTTCCATGGGAATGGCAGGAAGCTGGGAATGATGGGGGGGGGGGGGGGGGGGGGGGGGGGGGGGGGGGGGGGGGGGGGGGGGGGGGGGGGGGGGGGGGGGGGGGGGGGGGGGGGGGGGGGGGGGCTGCCAGAGCTCCCCGGGATCGGGCCCCCAACATTCCCACCGGGAGGGATTCCAGAATTCCAGGCCTGACCCACCCGTGGGGTCTCCCCAGATCCTCCCTCTTGGCCTCCTGGGAGATGGGGGTGGTGTTGGTTTTTCCAGGGAATTCTGTTGGGACACAACTCTGGGGACAGATCGGGGATGGGGGGGGTTTCCAAGTGGGAATATCCCAGGGAATAATAATTTATGGATTCTTTATCCCAGGGGATAATTTGTTTTTTAGGGCATCCCATCCCATCCCTGTATCCCATCCCATCCCTGTATCCCATCCCTGTATCCCATCCCATCCCATCCCACCCCATCCCATCTGGAATTGCTCTGGGATCCAAGGAGCCAATCTCTGCCCTTCCCAGGAAAACCAGAAGGTTGGAAAATCGGAGCAATTCCAGCCCCATCCCGGGGTTTTATCCCAAACCTTGGAATTTTCCTCCCCCACGGCCTGGCACCTTAATTTCCAGCTTTTTTTCCACGGATTGGGGTCTGGAAGCCGCTTGGGAATAGGATTTTCCATTCCCCAAAGGAAAACCGAAGCGGGTTATCCAAGGAAATCATGGAATAAAGGAATAGTGGAATAACAGCATGGCTGGGATTCTCCACAGGTTTGGGGGGGCTGGGAATTCCTTGGGAATGTGGAGGGGGGACACAGAGGGCATTTGGGAACAGGATTTGCCATCCCGAAGAGTAAAACCAAGTTGGATTATCCAAGGAAATCATGGAATAACTGAATAAAGGAATAAAGGAATAAAGGAATAACGACATGATTGGAATTCTCCATAGGTTTGGGGGGGGTGGGGGCTGGGAATTCCTTGGGAATGTGGAGGGGGGGGGGAAGGCAAAGGGCATTTTTCCAGCTCGTTTCCCATCCCGGAGGTGGCACCGACAACCCGCGGGATCCCGGGATGCAATTCCAGGCGGCGGGAAGCGCTCCCTGCAGCATTCCTGGATCCCGGGACACGAGGAGCTGGCACAGCCCCCTCCCTCCCTCATTCCAGCCGTTTTCCAGGATTTGGAGCCCCCCCCGCCGCTCGGGAACGGGAATTTCCCGTCTCTCCCAGCCAAACCAGAGTTATCCACGGAAATGAGGGAATAACGGGACGGGATGGAGGGGGGGGTTGGGGGGGAATTCCAGGCCGGGAAGCCCCCAAATCCCTGTGGGAATTCTGTTGGAGCCGAGGGGATTATTCCAAGCTCCTTTTCCCGGCCCGCAGGTGGCGGCAACAACCCGCGGGATTCCCGGGATGCGGGGGGGAGAGGGAAGCGCTCCCTCCTTCCCTCCTTCCCTCCCTCCCTCCCTCCCTCCATCCCTCTCTCCATCCATCCCTCCATCCTCCCAACCTTCCCGGCTCCCGCGGCCGCGACTTCTCGGCATTCCCGACCCGGGAAAAAGTGAGTGAGTGGGGTCCGTTCTCCCTGGAGCGGGAATGCCGGGGAGGGGCGGGGGGGGGGTTGGGAAGAGGTGCTATTAATAAATCCCGATGGATCCGAACGCTGCCGATGGAAGGGGGAGCTTTGGGAAGGAGGGGGGAGGAGGAGGAGGAGGAGGAGGAGGAGGAGGAGGAAGAGCCGTTTCCCGGGAGCGTTTCCCGGGAGCGTTTCCCGGGAGCTGTTCCCGCAGCTCCGGGAGCGATGGGATGGCTCAGCCGCCTCTTCCAGCAGTTTTCCTGTGAGTCCGGCGGCCGCTTCCCTCGGGATTTCGGGATCGGGGGGGGCGTTTTATCCAGATTTTTTT
>NW_020960298.1:7457-8899 GCF_003031625.1 Empidonax traillii | reverse complement strand
ATTGTTGACATCACAGGGGACAGTGATGACACCACAGAGACACTAGTGACACCAACAGGGACATCTGTGATATCACAGGGGACATCGATGATATCACAAGGCCAGGGGTGACATCACAGAGACACCAGTGACATTATCGGTGACACTGGTGGCATCACAGGGGATAGTGGTGACATCCCAGTGACATGGGTGACATCACAGGGGTTATCGGTGACTTCACAAAGAAAGGGGTGACATCACAGAGACAGCAGGGACATCACTGGGGATCAGTGACATCAGAGTGACAACAGAGGGACAGCAGTGTTGTCACAAGGACTTTGGTGACATCAAAGGGATCTGGTGACATCATAGGGACATTGGTCACATCACAGGGTCATGGTGGCACTGCTGGGGACAGTGGTGATATCACCAGGAAAGTAGTGACATCAATGTTGATCAGTGACATCACAGAGCACTGCTTACAGCAATGAAAAACTGTGATGTCACTGGGACATCGGTGACATCACAGGGGACAGTGGTGACATCATAGAGGAACCTGTGAAATCATAGGCAATAGTTGCCAACAAATGGAAAGTCGTGATGTCACAGGGACATCAATGACATCACAGGGACATTGGGGACATCACAGGAACATGGTACTACCATTGGGGACAGTTGTGACATCACAGAGACAGCAATGGCGTCATTGGGGACCAGAAATATCACTGGGGACTGGTAACAACAAAGGGAAAGCCGTGATGTCACAGGGACATCAATGACATCACAGGAGACCTGGATAACAACACAGAGACACCAGTGATATCACAGGGGACATTGGTGACATCACAGGGGATGGTGGTGACATTACAGGGACAGCAGTGACATCATTGTGGAGCAGTGACATCACAGAAGACTGGTGAGAACAAAGGGGCAGCTGTGATCTCCCAAGGACATCAGTGACATCATTGGGGACATTGGTGACTTCACAAGGACAGGGGTGACATCACAGAGACACCAGTGATGTCATCAGTAACACTTGTGACATCACAGGGACAGCAATGACATCATTGGGGACCAATGATATCACATGGGACTGTTGACAAGAAAGGGACAGCTGTGATGTCACAGGGCTATTGGTGACATCACAGGCGACAGGGTTTACAACACAGTGGACAGAGGTGACATCACAAAAACATTGGTGACATCACTGGGGACAAGTGACGTCACAGGGGACTGGTGACAGCTGTGATATAACGTGGATGTTGGAGGAGGAACTTCCAGAACAAACTGCACACAAATCAGGATGATTTACGCAAATGTTCCGCTTTATTTACATAACCCAACCTCTTATACACTTTCACTGCCCCCCGGGGCGTGATCACTTTCAAACTATTGGTTATTTGCTGTAACCCACGAACCGAGCGTGCATTACTGACACACTGCCTATTGGCTGCACACAGGTG
>NW_020960298.1:0-1417 GCF_003031625.1 Empidonax traillii | reverse complement strand
TCCCATGGGGGTCTTCGGGCACAGGGGAGTGGGGAAACGGGGGTGCCCGCCAGAGCTCTCAACTGACTGTGGGGTGCTGGGGCTGCTGGATCCAATCTCAGCCTTGGGTTATGCCAACACTTTCAGTTTAGAGGAATTAAAGAGGTGGGACTGAACCACTTTTGTCCCCCAGGTTTTAAGGATGGCAAAACAGATCTATTAATACAAATGAATTATTTAGGGTTACAAATGATCAGACAAAAGATCTTCATCAAAATTATTTACTGCACAATAGAAACACTAAAACTACCAGTAGTACAGGATAAGATAGGACAGAGCTCTACACTAAAGCAATTGTTGAAGCAATTCTACTCAAGCTGGCACCAAAGCAAGAATTATGAATTAGAGAGGGATGGAACTCCCCCAGACCAACGCTCGTGGGGAGATCTCTGCTCTCAACCTCCAGCACTGACCTTGGGGGGTCCCAGCCAAGGCAGGAATCTCCACACACCCCCAAGAAGGGTTCTGTTGGCACAACCTGCCCCTGGCAAAGGGAACTGGCCCTTCCTGGTAGAAAGGGATGGACTGACAGTCACTGGACTCCAGGGGTTGCCTCACCATCAGGGGGGTCATTCGGGGTGGGAGCAGCGGCCGAAGCTCTTCCCGCAGTCAGGGCACTCGTGAGGCTTCTCTTACTGGTGGGTCCGTTGGTGTTGGGTCAAGGTAGACCTGTCGCTGAAGCTCTTCCCACACTCCTCACACTTGTAGGGCCTCTCCCCGGTGTGGATGCGCCGGTGGGTGATGAGGTGGGAGTTCAGCTTAAAGCCCTTCCCGCAGTCGGTGCAGCGGAAGGGCCTCTCATCTGTGTGTATCCGCTCATGCAGGAGGAGACTGGAGCTGGTCTGAAACCTCTTCCCACATTGCAAGCACTTGTAGGGCCGTTCTCCAGTGTGGATGAGTTGGTGTCGGATCAGGGTGGAGCTGTCACTGAAGCTCTTCCCACATTCCCCACACCTGTATGGCTGTTCCCCAGTGTGGATGCGCTGGTGTTTGATCAGGTTTGAGCTGTCACTGAAGCTCTTCCCACATTCACCACACTTGTAGGGCCGTTCCCCAGAGTGGATGTGCTGGTGCCTGAGAAGGTTGGAGCTCACCCTGAAGCCCTTCCCACATTCCCTACATGTGTAGGGCCGTTCCCCAGTGTGGATGTGCAGGTGGGTGAGGAGGTTTCTGCTCTGACTGAAGCTCTTCCCACATTCCAAGCACCTGAAGGGCTTCTCCCTGCTGGGAGGCTGCTCAGGGACCACCAGCTCGGAGCTCCGGCTCAAGCTCCGGCCGCCTTCCCGGCACAGGACGGCTCTTTCCTCCTCACAGCTCCCTGGGCTGGCTTTGCAGCCCCTCCTCCGGGGCCATCTCCGGGCCTTTTCCTCCCCGCTGC
>NW_020960297.1:7177-8899 GCF_003031625.1 Empidonax traillii | reverse complement strand
GAGAGTGCATATTTTTGGTGCCTTCTATACTTTTTAATTAAAAGCCCTTCGATGAGCTCGTAGCTCGAACTTGGGGTCCTACAGTCACCATCCCTGGAAGTGTTCAGAAAACACTGAGCTGTCCCACTGAGCTGGGGACACGGTTCAGTGGTGAAGATGCCAGTGTTGGGTTAATGGTTGGACTCCGTGATCTCAGAGGTCTTTTCCAACCATAACAATTCTGTGATTCTGTGGTGACTCAACCACTTCCCTGGACATTCTGTTCTAATGCTTATAAGCCTTAGCCATGCCTTTGGTGCTGCAGCCAAGGAACAGAGCAGTGATTTTCACAGTGTTCCTGGATCACAGGATGTTCAAAGCCAAGGCCATTTCCATCAGCACCTTGTCCTTCCTGCAGATCAGAGTCACCTGAAGCCTCCAGGCCCTCCATGGTGGCAGAGACCCCTCAGGCATCAAAGCCCTGTCCTGCCAGGCTGCACAGCCCAGCCCTGTGTTTCTCTGGCCCTGGGGACAGCAGGGTTTGCTCTCCTTGGGGCACCTCAGTCCCTCTGCCATTGGCATCTACCCCCACCCCAGCAGGCTCTGGAGCAAAGCACGGCTGAGACCAGCACAGCTCTGCTCTGACAAAACATGCAGTCAGGGAGAGGACAAAGTCTTGTTTAACCAGCCTGAGAAAGAATGGGCTCAAGGACCTCCTGTATTCCTGTATCCCCGTGTATCCCAGCCCCCTCCCAGCAGCATGTCTAGACCCTCCCTGATGGCTCTGCTGTCCCCCAGCTCTGGCTGCTGCCATGTGCACTTGGCCTTCTTGGCTTTGCTGCTGAGCCCCTGTGTCCCAGGACATCCCTGACAGAGCCCAGGCCCTTCTGCTGGGGGTCCCTGCAGAGCTGAGCAGATCCAGGTCACCTCCCATTGCTCTGCCAACCCCCTGGGCCTGCTCTGGGCCCTGCAGGTCCTTGCCCTGCTCCCAAGGGCTCTGGGGGTGCTTCATGGCCAGGGCTTTGGATTTAGAGCTCAGGGTCAAGATTAGGCAGAACTGGGGGAGGTTTGTTATTCTGCTGGCAGTGTCTGGTTCATGATTAGGGTTTGGGGCTGGACTAGGAATAAAGCTTGTCTTTTCACACTTAACAATGCAGGTTTGGGGTTGGGGTGGGCATTAGAGGACAAATAAGAGTCTGGAGTTCTGAATTTGGGCTGTGCCTTTAGGGTCAGGCTGAGGTTGGGATTAGAGCAGTGGATTCCTTTGAGTGGGAGGGACAGCACTTTTAGGTTGGGGCTTGAGGTTACAAAGATGGTAAAGGTCCACAAGGAATTTTTGCACAGTCGGTGTTTCAGCACCCTCAGCATCCCCTGAACCTGGTTTTGCCTCTTCACAATCTTTCCTCTCTGTTGGCCAAGCCCCTCTTTCCTTCCCCAAATATCCAATCCTTTTTGTCCCAGTTCCTCCTAATCTCCCCCAAAGTTTCATCTGGGTGGGCTCAGCTTTGTGATGACACTGTGCACCCTCTGGAATAAAGGGGTCGTTGTGGCACTGCAGGGCCTCATGGAAAGAAAGGAACACAGGGACACTGTGAAATCTTGTGGAACCAGGGCACCATTTAACATTTGGGGCCTTGTGGAACAAAAAGAACCCTGAAACATTTTGGAACCTCATAGAACCAGGGAGCCCTTGTGTCACTGTGGTGCCTCATGGAAAGAAAGGAACCCTGGGACACAGTGGAC
>NW_020960297.1:0-998 GCF_003031625.1 Empidonax traillii | reverse complement strand
CTTGCAAGGGGACACTTGCTTACTATGGATCTTCTTCCACAGGGTTACAGGGGCTAATGGTTTAAGAGTCCACCCCTGTTTCTCTATGGAGGTCCCTCCCCATGGGAGAACAGTCCTTGATAGACTTCTCGGCATGGGTCTAGCACGGATCCCACACACACATGGGTTCCAGCATCTCACATGGGCCATTTCGCTCCAGCATGAGATTTCTCAGAGTTACAAAAACTTTAACAGTAGTATAGATCCACACACGCACGGATCTCGGTATCTCACCTGAGTCATCACTGCTTCAGCACAGGTTTCCCTCAGGGTTGCAAATCTCCACCAGGACCCTGTCTCACTTCAGTCCTTTTCATGAAGCCTCGGTTCTCTTTGGTACATCCACAGACTTCTTTATCAGTTGCATGGGAAGTCTCCTTACTTCAACAAGTTTTTACAAGTAGCAAGGTTTACTTTTCAGTCTTTTCCCTGCTAAGGAGAGAGAGTAGAAAGGCAGGGGGGAAACAAGCCTCCCCCCCTTTCGCACTTTACTTTTCTTGCTGCAGTTTCAGCTGCCAGCTTCGACCTTGGAAGCTCCGTTATCTTTCGGCTGGAATTCTTCCACAGCGGTTTCTGTCCAAGCAGTCCGTCTTTTAAACTTTTTTTTCTCTTCACTCTCTTACAAGAGAGAAGGGAGGACTTCAGTGCTGCACCTACTCCCCCCCCGGCCCAAGCCGGGGGAGGAGGGAGTCTGGCCCTGTTCGGGCCTGGTACTCCTCTCCTCTACATGGCTGCTACTCTAATTCCAACTGCGTCAACCACCTTCTCTTCCGTTTTCTTGAAGATGTAATTAGCAAAGGCGTTTCTGGACTTTTGATTGGTCTTTTTGTCCGGAAATTACCTGGACAAAACCATCATCAGCCCCAGGGATGGGCTGAGGGGGCAAAACCACGACAATCCCCCCTTCGCCTTTGCGAATTACACTTCAAGAAATTTTAAATTCTATAATTAAACATACA
>NW_020960296.1:7897-8899 GCF_003031625.1 Empidonax traillii | reverse complement strand
GGCAACAATCTGAAAAGGGATGTTCTTGCTGAGAATTCCCCCTGCTAGATCTTCCCCCTCTAGGATTGTAGCACGGACAGTGTTCCCAATAGGCTGGAGATAAAGTTGGGAATCTAAGATTTGCAGTGCTCTGGAGCTTGGATGTTTTGTAAAGTAGGAGAAATTGGGACTTTAGAAAGTGGCTGAGCTAGGCTCTATATATAGAGCTCAAACTATCTCTTCCAACTGAAATAAGAACTTCTCCTATGAAAACCAAATTTCCTTGAAAGGAAAACACGTTCCGTTAGGAAGCTTCCTGCGCTGGTTTAGTTGCAGAAGCTGATAACTCCGGCAGAATCCGGAAAACAGACCTTTAGCAAGAGAAGTTTTCAGTGCTCCACGCATTAAGTCTATTCCTAAATTTGCTTTGGTTTTTTTTTTATCCTTTCCCTTCCCCTCTTGCAGAGGTGCTCAAGGTTTACCCTTCAGTCTGCTTTCTGACACTGTGTGATCACTGAGGTAGGTGATCTTCGGTTAAGAACACCCAAAAATGAAAACAAGAGCAAAAGGAAAAGTGGGGGGGTCAAACGGAATGTTATTTGTAGGGGAGAGAATGACCAGTGAGAGGTAAACTGTGGCCATCAGCAATGGGCAGGTAAGGAAAGCTTTGGGGGTAAAACTTGAGAAAAGCTCAAGGGTAGAAAATGAACCTTTGGAGGTAAAAATGATTTCATCAGAGGTGTGCAGGAAGAGAAAAGTTTAGGGGTATATCAGAGGTGATCTCTGGGGGAGAGAATGAAGATCTGGTCTTTAAAAAAAAATGGTGATGGGTTCTGGCTGGAAGGTCAGGTTTGGGGGCTTCAAAAGGAGTTTGATTCTCTGCAGGCAGTGAATGCAAATCTGGAGGTGATCAGCAGTGGAGAGGAGGGGATCATTTTGGGGTCAGACCTTGGGCAGGAAGTGAACTCAGGAGCTCAGCTGCTCCTGCCCCAGAGAGCATCACTGAAATCAGCATTATTGCCC
>NW_020960296.1:0-1760 GCF_003031625.1 Empidonax traillii | reverse complement strand
ACGATCCTCCTTGTTGAGTTGCTAATTCCTCTGTGCAGTAGAGCTGGTTTTCTGTCCCTGGAAGCTGGTGGGAAAAGCTGCACTCCAAGGGAAGTGTTGGAGCAAGTTGTATTTAGAGGAGAATTCTTCCTCTGAGTGTGAGTGGAGCAGCTCCTGTGAGCCCAGACTCTGCTGCCGAGCTCAGGGATCGCAGATATTCCTGTAGGATACGGAACTCTTAAAGGGTTACTCTTTGGTGGAAGTTATAATTGTCCTTCCCAATGGTTTGCTGCAGGGCTGATCTCTTCTGTTTCATGGGTATGGAATTTGGAGGGTTTTGATAACCGTAAAGGAAAATGATCTGCCTGTGGAAGAACAAGTCATTGCCCTCTTCAAGAGCTGACCTGTGACCAAACTGAATTACTGGAATAACCGGCTCAAATAATTCAACCGAGTTTGGTTCTGCTTCCTTAAAAGCACGAGTGGCAGCTCTGGATGTGCTGTGACAGAGCAGAGTTGCTCCTGCCCCAGAGAGCATCACTGAAATCAGCATTATTGCCCTGGCCCGTGCCCACTGCCAACTGTTCACCCCACAAAATTCCAAAGCAAGTGTTGCTTCTGTTTGAAGAACTGAAAAGATCTTTAAAGCCAAATAAATCACCATTTCTTTCTTCTTGATTCCTTTTAGATGGTGGAATTGCCAGTGTGTCCGTGAGCTGAGCTGTGGCTGCAAGGGAGCGTCAGGCACTATTGGCTGTGAGTTCATGTTCTTGTCCCTGGGAAATTGGAAATCATTCTCAGGTAGGTTGCAGAAACGTTTTCCTCTGCCTTTGGCTGATAGATCTCCTCTTTCTGCCTTGGGATTTGCAGCTGTTCCCCCCTGGCGAGGGTCAGCAGAAAGGCCCTGAGATCAAAGGGACCTCCCTGTGTCCCCAGGGACCTACCGGGGACAGAATGGACACTCTGGGGTCATAGCTGTGTTAGTATGTAGGGGACAGAATGAAGATTTGGGGGTTAAAATGAGGGAATCAGTAGTGGACAGGTGGGGAAAATATTGGACATAAGTCTTGAGGTTGTCTGTAGAGGACAGGAAATATTTTGGAGGGAGATTTGTTATTCCCTTGTGCTGCACTCTGCACTCAGTCGTGGGTCAGCTCCAGAAATTTCCTGGGCTGCTACAAAAACGATGTCTAAAAAGTGGGAAAATCCCGCTGGGAAAATGCAGAGGAATAGGTGTTCTGATCCTCTCCTGCCTCTTCCAGAGCAAACCTGGTAATCCCAGGTCTCTCTTGGAAAAATCTATGGCCATAAGGTTTTCCAGGAGAAAAAAACAAATCCAAGGACAGGGATGAGGGAATGTGCTCTCAATGAATAAGGAATTGATGGGTGCAGGAATGATTGGTGTGTGTTTTACACTGCCCTTTTTATTCCCAGAATAACCTTAAAATGATTCCTTTAACAGACCGAGCAAAGTGGAGAATCTGAATTGGAGAGGAAGCGATGCACAACAAATGCAGGGAGAAATGGTGGAATGGTGGTGGAATCCTGGAGTGGTTCGGTTTGGAAGGGACCTTAAAGCTCATCCATTCCCACTCCCTGAGCAGGGACACCTTCCCCTAGCCCAGGTTGCCCCTGGTGGCAGATGGCTATGGAAGTGCTGGAGGTGTTTAGGGAATGCTGATTGATAGTTTTTCCCCCACCTCTGGCCATCGGGTGGTTAAAAAGACTAATTCACCTTTTCGCACAGGGAAAAACGCTGGAGCAAGAGGTGCCAAAAAGAA
>NW_020960295.1:7109-8900 GCF_003031625.1 Empidonax traillii | reverse complement strand
ACCCTAACCCTGACCCTAACCCTAACCCTAACCCTAACCCTAACCCTAACCCTAACCCTAACTCTGACTCACCATCTACCCAGTGCACTTGGGGCGCCTCTCTTGGCACTGGATAAAGAGGAAGAGCTTTCTGTGCAAGCACCTTTGGTCAGGGAGTTTTCTTCATCCTTATGGAATTTTGGCTGTCAGATGGCAGTTTCAGCCCAGCGTCCCTACAAGCGAAGGACTGGCATTGCACCCGGGAAAGAAAGCCCTGAGCCTCTGCCTCTCAAGCGCGGTTCCTGTGCCACTCTCAGCACCACACAAAGAGCAAGAGCTTTCTGTGTGTGCACCTTTGGACTGGGAGGTACCTTCATCCGTACCAAACTGTAGACTTAAACTTAAAAAAAATCTAAACCTGAACTTAATGCTAAACCCTAAACCCAAACTGTAACCCTATCCCTTACTGTAACCAAAACGTTACCGAAAACCTAACCCTAACCTAACCCTTACCCCTAATCGTAATCCTAACCCCTAAACCCTAACTCTAACCCTAAAACCTAAGCCTAACCCGAACCCTAAGGAAAGGGACATTGGTGACATCATTGGAGAAGAGTGTCATGACAGGGATTAGTGAAAACAAAGAGACAGCTGTTATGTCACATGGACATCAGTGACATCATTGGGGATAATGGTGACATCACAGGGGACAGCGGTGACATCACAGGAACAGTAGTGACATCATTGGGGACCAGTGACATCACCAAGTACTTGTGACAAAAAAGAGACGGCCTTGATATCACAGGAACATCAGTGAAGTCGCAGGGGACTGGGGAAACATTGCAGAGACACCAGTGACATCATCGGGTACAATGGTGACATAACAGAAGACATTGGTGACATCACAGGGAAATCAGTGATGTCATTGTGGAGCAGTGACATCACAGGGGACTGTTGAAAACAAAGGGACAACCCTGATGTCTCAGGGGACATCACTGAGATAACAACAATGTGGATGACATCACAGAGACAACAGTGACAACATCTAGGACACTGGTGACATCACAGGGGACAGTGGTGCCATCACAGGGATGTCGATGACATCACTGGGGACCAGAGACATCACAGGGGAGTGTTGAAAACAAAGGGACAACCCTGATGTCACAGAGACATCAGTGACATCACAGGCAGGGACAGGGCTGACATTACAGAGACACCAGTGACTTGATCGGGGACATTGCTGACATCACAGGGGACAATAGTGACATCACAGGGACAGCATTGACATCATTGGGGACCAGTGACATCACAGGGACATTGGTGACATCACAGAGACAGCAGTGACATCATTAAAGACCGTGACATCACAGGTGTCTGGTGACAATGAAAGGATAGTTGTAATGTCACAGACATAGCAGTGATGTCACCAGGGTCTGGTGACATCAGAGGGACATTGGTGACATCACAGGGAAAAGGTGCCACTGCTGGAGACAGTGGTGACACCACAGGGACAGCAGTGACATCACTGGGGACCAGTGACATCACAGGGGACTGCTGACAATGAAAGGTGTGATGTCACAGGGAAATCAGTGACATCAAATAGGACATTGGTGACTTCACAAGGGCAGGGGTGAAATTACAGGACCAACAATGACATCATTGAGGATATTGGTGACATCACAGGGACATGGGTGACACCACTGGGGGCCAGTGACATCACAGTGGACTAATGAGAACAAAGGCTAAGCCTCGTTGTCAGAGGGACATCGATGACATCACAGGAACAGGGATGAAATCACAGAGACAGCAGTG
>NW_020960295.1:0-1740 GCF_003031625.1 Empidonax traillii | reverse complement strand
ACCTTATCCTTCTACCCTGACCATATTTCTGAGGGCCCAAAGCTTGGGCTGAGCTGAGACCCTGCAGGGCCTGGGACAGGGGCGTGAGCGGTGAAACCACACCTGGTGCATTGCAGAGAACTAAAGCTGTCAGAGCCCCTGCAGCTACAGAGACAACATCCAAAAGCTGCAGGGACAGAGAAAAAAAAAAGGCAGAAACTGCTTTTCTTCTGCCACACAACCACAGGCTCAGTGGGTAAAGGAAGTTTTCAGTGGTATTTTTTTCTCTGCATCTAGAAATAATCTTAGCAGTTTCCAACCTTTTCTTATTTTTTCCTTGTTCTCTTTGCATGTCTTAGCAATTAATAAAAATCAGTGTTTGGTATCAACAGATAACTTGTGTGAGTTTTAATTTTGCTCAACAGAATATTCAAATCTGAAGTTCTTTCTGCAATATTTAAGCAGATTGTAATAGGGGACCATGGAAAAGAGGGAGGAACAGGGAGAAGGTGGTCCCATGGGGGTCCTTGGGCACAAGGGGGATGGAAAGGGGGGGGCCCCCCTGAGCTCCCAACTGACTGTGGGGTGCTGGGGCTGCTGAATCCAATCTCAGCCTTCGGCTATGCAAACTGTTTCAGTTTAGAGGAATTACAGAGATGGGACTGAACCACTTTTGTCCCCCAGGTTTTAAGGAGGCCAAATCAGATCTACTGATAGAAATGAATTATTTAGGGTTACAAATGATCAGACAAAAGATCCTCATCAGAATTATTTACTGCACAATAGAAACACTAAAACTACCAGTAGTACAGCATAAGATAGGACAGAGCTCTACACTAAAGCAATTGTTGAAGCAATTCTACTCAAGCTGGCACCAAAGCAAGAATTATGAATTAGAGAGGGATGGAACTCCCCCAGACCAACGCTCGTGGGGAGATCTCTGCTCTCAACCTCCAGCACTGACCTTGGGGGGTCCCCAGCCAAGGCAGGAATCTCCACACACCCCCCAAGAAGGGTTCTGTTGGCACAACCTGCCCCTGGCAAAGGGGACTGGCCCTTTCTGGTAGAAAGGGATGGACTGACAGTCACTGGACTCCAGGGATTGCCTCACCATCAGGGGGGTCATTCGGGGTGGGAGCAGCAGCCAAAGCTCTTCCCGCAGTCGGGGCATTCCTAGGGCCTTCCCTTACTGGTGGGTCCGTTGGTGTCTGGTCAAGTTGGAGCTCCGGCTGAAGCTCTTCCCACACTCCCCACACTTGTAGGGCCTCTCCCCGGTGTGGATGCGCCGGTGCCTGATGAGGGTGGAGTTCAGGTTGAAGCCCTTCCCGCAGTCGGTGCAGCGGAAGGGCCTCTCATCTGTGTGAATCCGCTCGTGCCTGAGGAGAGTTGAGCTGCGCTGAAACCTCTTCCCACATTGCAAGCACTTGTAGGGCCGTTCTCCAGTGTGGATGAGCTGGTGTTGGATCAGGTTGGAGCTGCTCCTGAAACTCTTCCCACATTCCCTACACGTGTAGGGCCGTTCCCCAGTGTGGATGTGCTGATGTTTAAGGAGGTCGGTGCTGTCCCTGAAGCTCTTCCCACATTCCAAGCACCTGAAGGGCTTCTCCCTGCTGGGAGGCTGCTCAGGGACCACCAGCTCGGAGCTCCGGCTCAAGCTCCGGCCGCCTTCCCGGCACAGGACGGCTCTTTCCTCCTCACAGCTCCCTGGGCTGGCTTTGCAGCCCCTCCTCCGGGGGCATCTCCGGGCCTTTTCCTCCCCGC
>NW_020960294.1:7685-8904 GCF_003031625.1 Empidonax traillii | reverse complement strand
ACGTGGCTGATGTTACCAAGTCCAGCAGGACACAAACCTATTTCTTTGTCATTTTTAACAACCCACCAGGTTGTCTCTATACCAGGTTTTTCAGCACTTCTGGTCATAGAATCCCAGAGTGGTTTGGGTTGGAGGGGACCTCAAAGCCCATCCAGTGCCACCCCTGCCCTGGGCAGGGACACCTTCCACCAGCCCAGGTTGCTCCAAGCCCCGTCCAACCTGGCCTTGGACACTCTCAGGGATCCAGGGGCAGCCACAGCTTCTCTGGGCACCCTGTGCCAGGGCCTGCCCACCCTCACAGGGCACAATCCCTTCCCAATCCCCCATCTAACCCTGCCCTCTGGCAGTTTCCCACCATTCCCCATTGTCCCATCACTATCTCCCTGTATAAAAAGTCCCTCTCCCTGTGTTTTATAAGCCCCCTGTCCTAGACAGACATTCAGACAACTCTCCCCAGAGCTGCGGAGCTCAGCATGCTTTTGTAGCTCCAGTTGTGCAGCAGGATCAATAGCTTCCCACAGGGCTGGATGGGAATTAATGATCCTTTCCTAACCACCCCTGTGCTCAGGGCAGGGTCCATTCAGCACTGGCTGTAAAGGTACCTCACACGGGTGACTTCACCTCCAAAAATGACTCAGTAGTATTTAGAGTCATAGAACAGAAAAATAAATAACATAGTAAATCATTACAAGCTCCAGGATGGTAATTCAGGAGTTCTGCAATAACTTTACCTTAATTGTCCACATTCCAGGCTCTGGATCTTTGACATTCACTACCTTAGCAGAGTTGTGGATATTCAGCAGCTCGTTCAGCCCTGATCCTTTACTGAGCCGCTTGCCTAAAACAAAGAGAGGAAATGCAGTACTGAGTAGGTGCAGCACCGCCTAAAGAAAACACAGCAAATACAGTACTGCTGTGCTGGAACAATGTATTGTTGATTACTCACTACTTAGCAGTCAATGGCATTTATAGCAGTCTAAACACCCTGTGATTCTTTGCTAAGAACGCTCATTTACAGATGAATGGTTCGGGCACTGGTTCTTTACAGAGGCATTTTGCTGCCCCAAGGCTGATTCTGAAGTACCAAGAGCACGAAAACCCCCTGGCTCTTTCACAGCACTAAAGGGAAAGGTGGACAATGGGTTGTCCCAGTGCCCTTTTTTAAGACTTTATTAGACATGCCTCGACTAATTTGGGTGAAACTCCGTGGATTCAGGTG
>NW_020960294.1:0-1938 GCF_003031625.1 Empidonax traillii | reverse complement strand
CCTCTCCTTGTAAACAAGGGACCATTTTCCCTGGCCATTTCTCTAAGGGTTACCCTAAGGATGGGCACCCCCACCTCGCCATTCTGACAGAGCCGTCGAGCACCCCAGACCCACCCATCGGATCTGAGTAGAGCGGCACAGCAATGGCAATGCCGAGAGTGGGAACGGCAGCCCCACTGATGGGATTCCCGCAGCAGGAGACACGCACAGAGGGACACCTTTGGCCTCGTACGGCCGATACTGAATTTCCTCCAAATCTGTTCCCCAAAACCATCCGCTCACAACACTGTGCCAAACAACACGCGGTAATAAAACTTTGATGCCTTCAAAACAGTCAAGTTCTTGGACGCTTGCTATTTGCTTCCTCTTACTGTTATTCTTCCTTCAGAAATTCTGCTCATAGTCCTGTTATCACTACTGCCTCAAGCATTTCCCTCCTTGGTATTACCAGCGCATTTACACAGGCAAGGAACTTAACAGCTCTTCTAAAGTTATCCAGGTGCTAATTACAGCCACAAAAGAAAAGGAAAAGAGGGCTCAGGCAGCCAGAGAGCTCTGCAGGTGGCACCGGGCAACATCACACTTGCTGAAACATGTCCTTTTGCACAGAGAAGGAGACAGGTTTGTGCACAAAGAAAACAAAACTCAGGGGGTTTAGTAGCTAAAAACTCAGTGTAAACTACAGTCTGGTTACAGCAGTAAGGTTCCCACAGCAGTTTCAGGTGCCTTCCTTTGTAGCCCAGCCCCAAAGTGGAAACCCCTCTCGACTGCTCCTGAGATAGGCAATTAATTGGAACTTTTGGTACTCGGGAAAGCTGGTCCCTCCCCTAAGTCCTGGCTCACCTGCCCGAGCACCTAGAGTGCTTATAATCCACCTCGCTCCCTGCTTTACATGTTCATATCCATTAAAGAAACCTCCAAGCTCTTCCTCCAGTCCAAGCTGTATCTTCCCTGCACCCACCCAGTCCCCTACCTGTTCACGTGCGCTGCTCCCTCGGTCCCTTCCTTGAGCGATGATCCACGTACCTCAGGTGCTTGGCCCGGCCCCGGTGAGACGCCCCCACTGTCACCGCTGGAGAGACTCCTCGGAATGGACTGCTCCTCCGCAGAAAATGCCCACCAAACCATCTCCAAAAGCCCCAGATAACCACTCAGCAGAGCCCGCCCCTCATCATCCTCGCTGGCCACACCTACCTGAGGCTGTCCCGCCCCTCATCATCCTCGCTGGCCACACCTACCCGAGGCTGTCCCTCATGGGAGGGACACACTGCCAAACTGACACACACAGAGGTTTCAAGGCACTCCAGAGCTCAGAAATATGTTCATGCCTTGCCAGGCCACCCCAATACTGTCCCACCCACCCGAGCTGAGCAGGTGATGCCAAGGTTCCCCTTCCCCCTGGCAATCACTGCCTCAGCACACCAAGGCCCGTGCTGGGCAGCACTTGGGAAAACTTGGGAAAGACAACAGGAAAAGGGCACTGCCTGTCAGAAAACGAGTGCCCAGGAACACATCTTTTAGACAAATGGAATAACATCACTCTCCTCCAAGAAACACAGGCCAGGCAGGGCTCTCCAGCCCAGGGGAGAACAGGCAGGAGAATTGCAGCGAACACAGGGAGAGACAGTCAGGCATTGCCACTTATTCCCTGCAGCCCTCTCTGCACTTGGGGCTCCTGGCTCTTGCTCTCAAAAGAATGGGGGGGCGGCAGAGCAGGAGTGCCCCTCAAAAACAGGGGGCTTGGCACCTGGAGCATCACAGGAGGGGAGGTGGGAGGGGAGCACGGAGAGAGAACAGCAAGGGGGTTTGTTCAGGAACAGGCTGTATGGCCAGCAGTGATGGCAACTGCAAACACGGGATGCTGCAGGAATGCAGGGGGGGAGCACGGGCCTGGCTCGGATGGATCCTTCTTACCTTAGCTCAGGGGCCTCAGCTCCA
>NW_020960293.1:7811-8905 GCF_003031625.1 Empidonax traillii | reverse complement strand
CGTCTGCTGCTGTCACAGTGAGGATGTGCTGAGCCGTGTCCTCCCGGTCCAGCGCCCTCACAGTCACCAGCTCGTAGTAATTCTTATAGGCTGGCCGCAGGGAGAAGAAGAGCTGATGGTCGAGGGCACAGGACACCTTGCCGTTGGCACCGGCATCCCTGTCCCTGACAGTAAAGAGGGCAACCACCGTGCCGGGCGCTGAGTTCTCGGCGAGGGGACTGCTGAAGGAACTGACCAGCAGCTCGGGTGCGTTGTCATTCACATCCAACACCTCCACCAACACCTTGCAGATTGCCGAGAGTCCCCCACCATCTGTGGCTCTCACACGGAGTTCATGAGTCTGTGCTGCCTCAAAGTCGAGAGGCTTTGAGAGTTTAATTTCTCCACTCCTGGAGTCAATCTCAAACGCGGAGTCACTCTGACTGACTGGTTGACTGAACTGATAGGAGATTTCTCCATTAACTCCCGCATCTGGATCAGTTGCCAGCACAATCAGGACCAAAGATCCCTCTGGTGCGCTTTCCAGGACCTGCCTATGGTAAATCTTTTGTGTGAAGACTGGAGAGTTGTCATTGACATCCAGAATTGTAATGTGAATTTGGGTGGTCCCACTCCTGGGTGGAGAGCCCCCATCCACAGCAATCACACTGAAATCCATCTCTGCCTGCTCCTCTCTGTCTAGGGGCTTTTCCAAAACAAGTTCAACGTATTTGTCATCGTCAATCTGGCTGTCGAAGGAGACGCTAAAGTATTTATTCTCGGGAGAGATGCTGTACTCCTGGATGCTGTTTTTGCCAACATCGGGGTCCCGAGCAACCTCCAGAGGAAAACGAGAGCCCAAGTCGCTCGTTTCAGGGATCTTAAAAGTGACTCGTTCCTCAGGAAAAACGGGCGAATGATCATTAATGTCGTCGAGGGTGACCTCGACCCGAAAGAACTGCAGCGGGTCGGCCAGCAGCAGCTCGAAGGGGAGCGTGCAGGTGTCGGCCTGGCCGCACAGCTGCTCCCGGTCCAGCCTGTCGGCCACGACGAGGCGGCCGCTGGCGCGGTCGAAGCGAAAATGCTGGCGGCCGTCCTCCGACACCAGGCGGGCG
>NW_020960293.1:0-1084 GCF_003031625.1 Empidonax traillii | reverse complement strand
TGTCACAGTGAGGATGTGCTGAGCCGTGTCCTCCCGGTCCAGCGCCCTCACAGTCACCAGCTCGTAGTAATTCTTATAGGCTGGCCGCAGGGAGAAGAAGAGCTGATGGTCGAGGGCACAGGACACCTTGCCGTTGGCACCGGCATCCCTGTCCCTGACAGTAAAGAGGGCAACCACCGTGCCGGGCGCGGAGTTCTCGGCGAGGGGACTGCTGAAGGAACTGACCAGCAGCTCGGGTGCATTGTCATTCACATCCAACACCTCCACCAACACCTTGCAGATTGCCGAGAGGCCCCCACCATCTGTGGCCCTCACACTGAGCTCATGAGTCTGTGCTGCCTCAAAGTCCAGAGGCTTTGTGAGTTTAATTTCTCCCGTTATGGAATCAATCTCAAACGCTGAGTCGCTCTTGCCCACTCCTTTGCTTAATTGGTAGGAGATGTCCCCATTAAGTCCTGAATCCCGATCTGTTGCCAACACACTCAGAACCACAGAACCCTCTGGTACGTTTTCCAACACCTTCACGTCATACTCCTTCTGTGTGAAGACTGGAGCGTTGTCGTTTGCATCCAGAACTGTAATGTGAATTTGGGTTGTCCCACTCCTGGGTGGAGAGCCCCCATCCACAGCAATGAGACTAAAATCCATCTCTGCCTGCTCCTCTCTGTCTAGGGGCTTTTCCAAAACAAGTTCTACATATTCCTTGCCCCTAATCCCACTCTGATAGGAGACACTAAAGTATTCGTTCTCGGGAACAATACTGTATGCCTGCACACTGTTGCTGCCAACATCAAAGTCCAGAGCAACCTCTAGAGGAAATTGAGAGCCCGGATCGCTCGTTTCGGGGATCTCAAAAGTGACTCTTTCCTCGGGAAAAACCGGCGCATGGTCATTGATATCCTCGAGGGTGACCTCGACCCGAAAGAACTGCAGCGGGTCGGCCAGCAGCAGCTCGAAGGGGAGCGTGCAGGTGTCGGCCTGGCCGCACAGCTGCTCCCGGTCCAGCCTGTCGGCCACGACGAGGCGGCCGCTGGCGCGGTCGAAGCGAAAATGCTGGCGGCCGTCCTCCGACACCAGGCGGGCG
>NW_020960292.1:9069-10199 GCF_003031625.1 Empidonax traillii | reverse complement strand
AGGACCAGCTCGATTGACAGAGCCTCTAGTGTTAACAAGCCAGGTGGCCTTGGCTAAGTGCTTGTCCCAGTTTTTGAAAGTACCCTCACCTAGTGCCTTCAGAGTTGTTTTTAACAGTCCATTACACCTTTCGACTTTCCCGGCAGCGGGTGCATGATATGGAATGTGATACACCCATTCAATACCATGCTCCCGTGCCTAAGTGGCCACCAGATTATTCTTAAAATGAGTTCCGTTGTCTGACTCAATTCGGTCTGGAGTGCTATGTCTCCACAGGACCTGCTTTTCAAGACCTAGGATGGTATTTCGGGCTGTTGCATGTGGTACTGAATATGTCTCTAACTATCCAGTAGTCGCTTCCACCATGGTAAGCACATAGTGTTTACCTTGGCGGGTTTGTGGCAATGTGATGTAATCAACCTGCCATGCTTCTCCGTATCTATACTTGTCCCAGCGTCCACCATACCACAGGGGCTTCAACCTTTTGGCCTTTTTAATGGCAGCACAGGTTTCACAGTCATGAATAACCTGGGAAATAGTGTCCATGGTTATATCCATCCCTCGGTCTCGTGTCCATCTGTAGGTGGCATCTCGGCCCTGATGGCCTGAAGCATCATGGGCCCATCGAGTTAGGAACAACTCTCCCTTTTGCTGCCAGTCTAGGTCTACTTGTGACACCTCGACTTGTGCAGCACGGTCTGCCTGTCTGTTATGAGCATGTTCTTCATTAGCTCGATCCTTGGGCACATGGGCATCTACATGGCGGACTCTCACATTCAGTTTCTTTGCTCTGGCAGCGATGTCTTGCCACAAATTGGCAGCCCAGATGGGTTTTCCTCTACGTCTCCAATTCATTTTCTTCCACCTGTCTAGCCATCCCCAAAGGGCATTGGCTATCATCCACGAATCGGTGTATAGGTAGAGCTTTGGCCATCCTTCTTTCTCTGCAATGTCCAGGGCCAATTGGACAGCTTTGAGTTCTGCAAACTGACTTGATTCACCTTTACCTTCAGTGGCTTCTGCCACCCTTCGGGTGGGACTCCACACAGCTGCTTTCCACTTCCGGCTCCTTCCTACAATGCGGCAAGAACCGTCAGTGAAAAGGGCATAGCGTGTCTCTTCATCTGGCA
>NW_020960292.1:1303-9048 GCF_003031625.1 Empidonax traillii | reverse complement strand
ACAGCAAAATAATTGGAGCTTTAGCTATACAGGTTGTTTGAAGCATGATTCCATGCCCAGAGGAGTCAATGTGAAAAACCTGAAATGTTTTCCACAGACATCAATTCAAAACTTTGAACTAGCAGAAACAGCAAGCTAATTTTTCACAACTGTTCTCTGTGTAAAGAGCTATACTCTGCTTCTATCAAGAAATTTTATAAATTCAGAATTTCTTCACAAGCTTTAATCCATCTTGTAATGCTAGGCTTAGGACCGAAGAATGTTGTCTGACCTTTGTTGCGTTTTTCTATGACTAGAAACAATCTTCATTGCAGGGAAACACTACAAAAATCCCTAGAAAGAACCTGTCTCTTTATGTATAGTAACTGATTGTTTCTTCCTGTATCAAACTGTAGAGCAGGATTCTCAAGACGGCAGAGTCTCTGTGCAATAGGTGAATGAATTCATGTCCTCTGAAAGTAAATCCCCACTCTCATAGGAGGCTCTGGTAGATGAGCTTCCTAAACCAGTCATGTTGTTCACATGAAGTAGGTTTATTGTGCCTTTGTGTTTTAGTTAGGGCTGTGGCATTGCAAAATTGAGGTGCCTGGTGGGCTACTGGGAGAGAGACTAATATTTTACTTCTAAATGTTGTTAGAGGTAGAATTGTGAAATTTGGTGAGACCATATGGCACATCACAAAAACCCTTCAAATTTCACCAAATCCGTTTACTTTGTAGCGATCAAAGTATCTGACTCCAGGTTTAAATTAGTAGATGGTAGCTGTGAATTTGTATTTCTTTCTGGATTGAAGAAGCAACTTAAGGATTTCTCCGTAGCCTAGGAAGTAAATACCTAGAGATCTGTCTGCAGCATAGATCTTTTGCTGATCGGGTGCTGCTGTCAAGTTGTTGTATGCAAACAGGCAAAAGGCAAAAGTCTCCTCGCTGCTTCAAGGGAAGGGGGCTGAAGTTCACATCTGGGTTTCTGTAGGAGGCAGTCAACAAGGCTTCTCCTGGTTTTGGATAGATAGGCTTCGCTACTTTTTCTTTCACAGCATCACCCATATGTTTTGGCTGCCGATTGATCTGAAGAAATGAGGACAGAAATGACATTACTCTACAGCAGCGTGACTGTTTGGTAGCCTTTTGTGTCCCATGAACTGTTGGAGACAATGCCAGTTTCATGTGTACAACACTGCTGCAGTTGCTCAGTTATCCCACTCATTAGTGAATCAGCATTTCTAGAAGTAGATTCTTTGGTCAAAAGTTGCGTCGTGGGGAAGTGCGAGTAAGTTCTTCCTCCCAGCTGTCACTTCACTCTGAACACCAAGGAGCATGTTCCCTTCAATGTGATACCCTTTTGAAAGACAGTAAATAAAGGGATTGAAAAAAAGGCAAAAGTAGAGTTACTTCAGCTATTGACATCTCACTTCTGTAGTGCTTGCATAGCCATCCCAAACTCTCTCTCAAGGATGGGGGACTGTGATGGTTTGGATTTGGCTCTCTGCCAAATGCCCGAAAGCTAGGACAGTAGCCCCCTTCTCTCCTTCTTTCTTTCCTTAGGTTAAAGGGGAAAGAAACTATAAAAATTAAAGAATTCACAATCAAGCTGCTTATATAAAAATATATTTATATTTACGCAAATTACAGTTATATACAGTTAAGATGCTATATACACAGAAAAAAGGGGGTCCACCCCTCGCAGGGATAGGGAAAGGGAAAAAGGGGACAAAAGGGAACAAAAGGGACACCAAATAGGTATACTAGATTGAACTATACTAATAACTAACAAAACAGATTTCACTACGTCTTTTAGAACAGTAGGATTGGCAGTCACAGCCAGCATTCTTCAAATCCCCACGTGGTAGGACAGCGGACTCTGCAGGCCTCAGCCTTAGATAAGTGAGACTAACGCAGGGACTCACTGTTCTCAGACCTCGCCGGAAGAGAAGAGAGCGAGGTCTCTAATCTCTGACTTATTTATATTCTGGTTTACGTAAAAATTGTGTGGAATACTGGGTATTTGGCTCCTTCCTTGGTTACAAACTGGTCACCAAGGAAGGCCTAGACTAAAACCATCACATTTTCCACTCCTTATTTCATACTATTTTTATGTAAAACCTATGTTTCGCGTTTACTTGTATTCTGTGTATATATACACATATACATATTTGTATATAGTCTTTGTTCATTTTTTAGAGTATTCATCTTCTTGTTGAAGAATTAGTGTCAGCATTAGGATTGGTTTGGTTCTCATTTTTGGCCTTTAGGTTACAATCACAGTTCTCGTTCTTAGGGCTTGTTCTCTGGTCTGGGCTGGTTTATTATTGGACACCGGCATCAATTGTTCAGGCCTTTTTTGTCTGGTGACTGGTTTTTTGCAAAACACAACTTAAAGCACATGATTAGTTTTTTTCTAAGGTTAAATTTTCTTGGGGTACGCAGTGGATTTTTTTCATTTTTTCTCATTATCCACCAGGTATTTCCGGGCCCTTGAGCGAAAACAATCCCACGAATGGGTTTGTCTTGGCTTGAGGAAGGAGTAATTCAAACAGCCTTTCTTAACATACTTCTTAGATGGATCACTGGAACTTTGTCTTTATTTACAGTGTGGAGGGATTCTGTTTGGGCAGGATCAGCTCGATTGACAGAGTTTTTAGTGTTAACAAGTCAGGTGGCCTTGGCTAAGTGCTTGTTCCAGTTTTTGAAAGTACCTTCACTTAGTGTCTTCAGAGTTGTTTTTAACAGTCCATTACACTTTTCGACTTTTTCGGCAGCGGGTGCATGATATGGAATGTGATACATCCATTCAATATCATGCTCCCGTGCCCAAGTGGTCACTAGATTATTCTTAAAATGAGTTCCGTTGTCTGACTCAATTCGGTTTGGAGTGTCATGTCTCCACAGGACTTGTTTTTCAAGACTTAGGATGGTATTTTGGGCTGTTGCATGTGGTACTGAATATGTCTCTAATCATTCAGTAGTCGTTTTCACTATGGTAAGTACATAGTGTTTATCTTGGCGGGTTTGTGGCAATGTGATGTAATCAATCTGTCATGCTTCTTCGTATTTATACTTGTCCCAGCGTCCACTATACCACAGGGGCTTCAACCTTTTGGCCTTTTTAATGGCAGCACAGGTTTCACAGTCATGAATAATCTGGGAAATAGTGTTCATGGTTATATTTACCTCTCGGTCTTGTGCCCATCTGTAGGTGGCATTTCGGCTCTGATGGCCTGAAGCATCATGGGCTCATCGAGCTAGGAATAACTTTCCTTTTTGTTGTCAGTTTAGGTTTACTTGTGACACTTCGACTTGTGCAGCACGGTCTGCCTGTCTGTTATGAGTATGTTTTTCATTAGCTCGATCTTTGGGCACATGGGCATCTACATGGCGGACTCTCACATTCAGTTTCTTTGTTTTGGCAGCGATGTCTTGCTACAAATCGGCAGTCCAGATGGGTTTTTTTCTACGTTTTCAATTTATTTTTTTCCACTTGTCTAGTCATCCTTAAAGGGCATTGGCTATTATCTACGAATCGGTGTATAGGTAGAGCTTTGGCCATCCTTCTCTCTTTGCAATGTTCAGGGCTAATTGGACAGCTTTGAGTTTTGCAAACTGACTTGATTCACTTTTACTTTCAGTGGTTTCTGCCACCCTTCGGGTGGGACTCCACACAGCTGCTTTCCACTTCCGGCTCCTTCCTACAATGCGGCAAGAACCGTCAGTGAAAAGGGCATAGCGTGTTTTTTCATCTGGCAGTTGATTATATGGCGGAGCTTCTTCAGCTCGACTCACTGGCTTTTCTTCTTCTTCATCTGTTAGACTGAAGTTCCTACCTTCAGGCCAATTGGTTATAATTTCCAAAATTCTAGGGCGATTCGAGTTTCTCATTCGGACACGTTGCGTGATCAAGGCTATCCACTTGCTCCACGTGGCATCGGTGGCATGATGCGTAGAGGGCACTTTATTCTTGAACATTCAGCTCAGCACTGGTAATCGGGGTGCCAGGAAGAGCTGTGTTTCGGTACCAATCACTTTTGAGGCTGCTCGTATGCCTTCATATGCCGCTAAGATTTCTTTTTCCATAGGGGTGTAATTGGCTTCAGAACTTCTGTAGTTTCGGCTTCAGAAACTAAGTGGTTGCTTTTGCGTCTTACTAGGCACTTTTTGCCAGAGGCTCCAGGAGGGATCTTTATTTTCAGCTGTAGAGTAAAGTATGTTTTTTACATTTGGTTCCGTCTTGACTGGCTCAAGAGCCACAGCATGTGCAATTTCTTGTTTGATTTGCCTGAAAGCCTGTTGTTGTTCAGGACTTTACTGGAAGTTGTTCTTTTTACGGGTTACAAAGTAAAGAGGGCTTATAATTTGGTTGTACTCGGGAATGTGCATCTTCCAGAAGCCTATGGCTCCCAGAAAAGCTTGGGTTTTTTTTTTGTTTGTCGGTGGAGTCATTGCTACGATCTTATTGATGACATTTGTTGGAATTTGACGACGTCCATCTTGCCATTTCACTCTTAGGAATTGAATCTTTTTGGCAGGTCCTTTGACTTTATTTCTCTTGATGGCAAAACTAGCCTCAAGGAGAATCTGGATGATTTTTTGTTCTTTTTCAAAAATTTCTTCTGCTGTGTTCTCCTATACGATGATGTTATCGATGTACTGCAGGTGCTCTGGGGCCTTGCCCTTCTCTAGGGTGGCTTGGATCAGTCCATGGCAAATGGTTGGATTGTGCTTCCACCCCTGGGGCAGTTGATTTCAGGTGTACTGCACACCCTTTCAGGTGAAAGCAAACTGTGGCTTGCACTTTGCCGCCAAGGGAATGGAGAAAAACGCATTAGTAATATTAATAGTGGCGTATTACTTCGCTGTTTTGGACTCCAGTTCATACTGGAGTTCTAACATGTCTGGTATAGTAGCACTTAATGGTGGTGTGACTTCATTCAAGTCACGATAGTCCACTGTCAGTCTCCATTTTCCATCAGATTTACGTACAGGCCAGATAGGGCTGTTGAAGGGTGAGTGTGTTTTGCTGACCACCCTTTGGCTCTCTAACTTTTTGATTATTTTGTGAATGGGGATTACAGCATTTCGGTTTGTCTTATACTGTTGCCTGTGTATAGTTGCGGTGGCTATAGGCACTTGCTGATTTTTGACTCGGAGTAGTCCCACAACGGAAGGGTCTTCTGAGAGGCCAGATAGGGCAGACAATTGCTTGGACTTTTCTTCAATCACCGTGGCTACACTGAAAGTCCATCGGTACTTCTTTGGGTCTTTGAAGTATCTTCTTTTTAGGTAGTCCATACCAAGAATGCAAGGGGCTTTTGGTCCTGTTACAATGGAATGCTTTTGCCATTGGTCTCCTGTCAAGTTCATATCGGCTTTTACTACTGATAATTCTTGAGACTTTCCGGTCACTCTAGAAATAGAAACAGCCTTTACACTCTTATGCTCCGATGGTATTAAAGTACACTGGGCACTAGTATCTACTAAAGCCTGGTATTTCTGAGGATTCGATGTGCCAGGCTATCGAACTTATACAGTCTAGTAAACTCTATTATCTTCCTGGTTTCTATTCTTCTCCTGGCAGAAGGCAGGGCTTTTCTATTGGTCTTGATTAGAGTATTCATTGTCCGACTTTGACTTTGTCTTCTTAGAAGTTTTTTTGTTATTGTCAAAGCGGACTTCTATCTTTTTGTGTTTCAGGGATTGCAGGGCATCTGCATCAACCACATAGACAACTTTTTTGTTGTCTTCCTTTTGTTGTAATTCTCTTACTCTGTCCTTAAGTTTGGAAGTGGGTGCACTATCTTACTTCTTTATGTTTTTTTCCTTACCACGCAGATAGGATCACAGTTGGTTGCGTGATTTCCGTCTGGGGTATCCTCTCCTTCTGCGTGCTAGGAAAGGAGATCGTGAACGAGGCCGGGACTAAGATCGAGGTCGAAATCGTGGTCGAAACCACTTTATTGGTCTGTTTTTACAGTCTCTATAATTTATGTAAACTATATTATTTCTCTTCTTATAGTTATTTTCATATCCGGAATATTCATAGGGTCTCTCCAGTGTTTTCTTAAGATGGGTAGGTCGGTTTTGGGTATCAGAGGATCTTTCTAAATTTTCGGCTATAGTTCTTATCCATGAACACATGGTGTCTACAGTTGGTTCATCCGTCTTTGGATTGTAAATTGATATCAAACAGTTGAGGTATGATGTAGGGGCACCTCTAATCACTTGCCTCCACATAGGCTTTGTACAGGCAATTTTTTCTGGTTTCAAACAGTCGTAATAGTCTGAATTGCAATATATGAGTTCCAGCATGGTTAATTTTCTTAAGTATTGGACGTCTTCTTCTGTAGTCGTCCACTTCTTTGGCGAACTCATTAAATATTCTTTAAATGGGTATTTTTTCCTCACATTGTGGAGGATTCGGAGTTAGAGACTGAGATTGTATGTCTCTCGCGCGATTTTCTGTTTTATTTCACGGTCCATAGTGAGGGATCCTAGTTGTTGTGCTTCATGACTCTCTAATAAGTGACTTTTGGCCCCATTATCCCAACATCTTATCAGCCAGGTGAGAATTTGTTCACCAGGCTGGCGGCTGTAATTTCGTCGGAGATTCCGGAGCTTTGCTGGGGTCATTGTTCGCAGTACCTCACTCGTTCGTACAACTTTTGTTCCGGAATAAGGGTCTCTTCTACGTGGAACCATTTCCACTTTTCTTTTGACGCTTCTACGTGGAACCGCTTTCTCTCTCTCTCTGCTTTTTTCACGTGGAGGCAGAGACTGAGCATGTAGCGGGGATAGGCTTCTGCTCCGTTGTCTAAGTCCTCGAGGTGGAGGTAGCGAGTAGTTCTTCAGATTTTGGGATGAAGGTCTCAACTGTTCTTCTGTATCCTCTGCTGGAAAGTCAAGAAGAGAATATTTGGGTATTAGCCTTTTCTTTGGTGGTTTATTGGCCATTTGTGCTGCCGCCCCTTCTTCCATTAGGTGTGTTTTCTTTTCTTTTGGGCGTGCTCTTAATTCTTTTGGGCGCGCTTCTTTTCTCGCTGCCGCTTCTTCCTCTTTTGCAGCCGTCCATTCGTCCACTACTACGTAGCTGGATGGGATAGGTTCCATGGGGCTGGCAAGTCCCTTTGCTCCTTCTTCTTCTTCCTCTTCTTCTTTTTTTTCTTTTTCTTCTTCTTTTTCTTCTTCTCCTTTTATACGCCTTAATCGTGGAACTAGGCCTGTAGCTTCTGCACTATCCCTTATCCATATCTTTTTCTTAGTTAGGGGAGCAATAGTGATTTTCGGGTTGGTAGTTTGGGTCTTCATCTCTGTTGTAGTTTTAACATTAGATGTTGTAGTTTGAGTTCCAGTGTCCACGAGATCTACAGTCTGGACTCCAGTTTCAACGGATTTAGCAGAAGCTGTGCTGACTTCAAGTTGGGTCTGTGTTTCATGCTCAGTTGACTTAACGGAGACAACACTAACTTCAGGCTGAGTTTGTGTCCTACACTCAGTCAGCTTAACAGACATGGCACTGACTTCAGGTTGAGTTTGTGTTCCACATTCAGTCAGTTTAACAGAGACGGTGCTGATTTCGGGTTGAGTTTGTGTTCTACACTCAGTCAGTTCAACAGAGATGGTGCTGATTTCGGGTTGAGTTTGTGTTCCACACTCAGTCAGTTCAACAGAGATGGTGCTGATTTCGGGTTGAGTTTGTGTTCCATACTCAGTCAGTTCAACAGAGACGGTGCTGATTTTGGGTTGAGTTTGTGT
>NW_020960292.1:0-1132 GCF_003031625.1 Empidonax traillii | reverse complement strand
TGGCAGTTCCATAAGCTGTCACTAGACCCCAGCATAAAGCAAGGAGCTGCGTATTTGGATCATCGTATGAAAGACACCCTTCAACTAAACAACGTGCCATCTCGTCAGGATTAGACACTTGTTCTGGCGTGAAGTCCCAAACAATGGGAGGTGTCACACGCCCTACCAGTTTGCTGAAATTTACCCATGTTCCTTGCCATCCAGAAACTGGCTTTTCCAAGACCCTTCTCAAAGTTCCAGTGAATCTTCTAGAGGTCTGGCTTTTTCTACAGTACAGAAGGCAACACAGCACCATTCGTCCAGTTTTAAATAATTCTTTCACTGCCTTCACCAGTACTAGGATTGTTACTAAACAATTTAAGTAAAAATTAGAGCCAATTGTAATGATGGGGATCTCCTCTAGCAGGCCTTTAATGTCAAAATTGAGGGAAGTGAAATACACCTTCCATTCATTCTAATCAAGGAAAGTGAGATACTCTTTCCATTCATTCCAATCAAGGAAAGTGAGATACTCCTTCCATTCATTCCAATCAAAGAAAGGGACATAGTCCTCCCATTCATCTTCAGTTGGGCGTTTCCTTACAGGATAGTCCAAAACAGGCACAAATATAGCTAATACAATGAAACAAGTAGTTAGAATAGCCATAGTTGTATTATTCTTTCTCTCTGTTCCTAAACAATAGGTTTGTTTATATAAACAAGCCTCTCTTGGCAGTTTTCCCGGTAACTGTTCTAAAACAAACCAGGATAACCAAAACAATCTCCCCGTACGGGCCACCAAAAATGTGATGGTTTGGACTTGGCTCTCTGCCAAATGCCCGAAAGCTAGGACAGCAGCCCCCTTCCCCCCTTCTTTCTTTCCTTAGGTTAAAGGGGAAAGAAACTATAAAAATTAAAGAACCCACAATCAAGCTGCTTATATAAAAATATATTTATATTTACGCAAATTACAGTTATATACAGTTAAGATGCTATATACACAGAAAAAAGGGGGTCCACCCCCCGCAGGGATAGGGAAAGGGAAAAAGGGGACAAAAGGGAACAAAAGGGACACCAAACAGGTATACTAGATCGAACTATACTAATAACTAACAAAACAGATCTCACCACGTCCCTTAGAACAGCAGGATTG
>NW_020960291.1:5547-8906 GCF_003031625.1 Empidonax traillii | reverse complement strand
AAAAGTTAAAATACTGTGTTGTATGTACAATTTTTAAATGCATTTTAAAGTAGCAGAAACCATTTTAAAATTACATGCATCTAATCTCTCTTCTGGTTTTCAGTTTTGATCTCTAAGTGAGTTTAGATTTTAAAATCCGGGAAAAAATTGGTGAAAAATTTCTCTTAAGTTAGCATGGACAAAAAGTCTGAACCCTTAATGTCACTATGTGTTGCAATGAAAAGGCTAGAGCACCAAAAAATCCTCAATTAAAACTTCTAAATGTAATATTTATCAAATGCTGTTTGGTGAAAAATAAGCCCTGGACACTATATGTAGAAGAATGTAAAGATATGTGTTAGATGGTGACATGAGCAGGTAATGAAGTGTATATTAGTAGTAGAGCTTAGCATGGGGTAGAGGTGAATATGAATTATCTTTATTTTAACAGGAAAAGATGTATCACTGAGTTGTCTGCAGGAGTTGACACAAGTTTCCAAAGAGTATTTTTAAATGAACAAAATGAGCATGAATCAAACTTTCAATATAAGCTATGAATTTTTGTGGGACTTTTGGGCTTTTTTTGATGAAAAACAGTGTCGCCAGTTAACACCTCTATAATTAAGGGCCTGTCACCATTCTCAACATGAGCCTTTATTTTCAAGGGTGTATAACATGACTATAAAGATACTGTAAGCATGTAACTTGGTTTGGAAAAAAAAATCTCACTTAGCAGGGACTACTCCTGAGGAGGGATTTTTGGGGTTTTATTGTTTTGCTTTTTTATTTTTTTTTAAGACATTGTTTATTTTTCAACTTAGGAATGAATCAGCAAAACATACAAAAAACCCCCAGGTATTATCATTGCCATTTGATTTTTTTTACGCTTCAAAAATAGTTCTGTTTTAGGATGATATAAAGAACAAAAACTCTGAACCAAGTTCATTTTAAAAACTGGAGCAGCAGAGGCAGAGATTTGAAATTTGCTACTATAAATGTACACTTACTATCTTACGTAAGGATATTAGTGTTTGAAAAACACAAAATTTTGTGGCTTGTTATGGGATACAAGCACATTTTTAAAATACCAATTTTTAAAACACGTCCACAATGACAAATATATTCTGCTACACCAATACTTCAGCGATCAATAGGCCACTTATATTGTGCAATGACACAGTAGCTCCTAAAGCAGTGTATTGTGTCCAAGATAGGGATTTTAGTAGCATTTTTGCAACTTTATTATGAGTTCTTCTCTCTCACTCCCTTCAGAAGAGTTAAAAAAAGGACACTAAGTTGTTATAACTTGAATGGTCTGACATAAAACCACAACAGCAAGGAAAGTCAGAGTTGATTCCATTTCAGTTGTCTTCCACAGTTATCTCCAGGTATCATAGCTCATACAGAACCATAGAATATACTGAGTAGGAAGGGACCCATCAAGATCGTCAAGTCCAACTCTTGACCCTGCACAGGACACCCCAAAAATCACACCACATGCCTGAGAGTGCTGTCCAAATGCTTCTTGAACTCAGGCTTGATGCTGTGACCGCTTCCCTGGGAAGCCTGTGTATGGACAAACTTTTCCTGATATCTAACCTAAACCTCCCCTGACACAACTTTGGGCCTTTGGGTCCTGTCACTTGTTACGAGAGCGAGGAGATCAGTACCCGTCTCTCTATTTCCCCTCGTGAGGATGTTGAAGACCATAATGAGGTCTCTCCTCAGTCTCCTCCAGGCTGAACAAACCAAGTGACCTCAGCCACTTCCCATCCAGTCCCTTCACCATCCTCGTGACCCTCGCTCTCTAAGAGCTGAATATCTTTTTTTATATTGCAGTGCCCAAAACTGCACACAGTATTCAAGGTGAGGCCGTCTCAGTGCAGAGCAGAGTGGGACAATCCCCTCCCTCGACCAGCGGTGTCCCCTGATGTCCCCCAGGACAGGGTTGGCCCTCCTGGCTGCCAGGGCACTGTTGACTCATGTTCAACTTGCTGTCGACCAGGACACCCAGGTCCTTTTCTACAGCACTGCCCTCCAGCCTCTCATTCCCCAGTCTGTACACACAACCAGATATGATGCACCGAGTGCAAACTCCTGAGACGCTGTACCTTGCAACAACAGAAATGAGTACAGAACAAATTTTCTTTCCTTGCTTTTGTGTGTTTGTCTTTAATATTTGAATGTTTTATTCTCATTGTAGAAACACTAAATGGCTTATACTGTATTTGGGTAGCACTGCTTAGGGTAGATACTGACAAACTGGGAATCCTTGAACTGCTCTAACATTATGTTTTGTGATACTTATTTTAATTGATTATAAGGCATTTCCATTCTCTCATTTATTAGCAAACATACCATAGAGATGCTGTACTGTTGGCAATCAACATTAATTTGGGGTTTGTTGTTTTGTTTTTGGTTTTTTGTTTTTTTTTTTAATTCTGCAAATGCATTGTTTGATGAAGTGGTTAAAATTGTTTGAAATGCAAAAGTGTTTTGGGTAGTATTTTATACTGTTGTATATATTGAAACAGAAATCATTGTAATAATTGTAATAGCTTTTAGTTATAAATACACTATATGCAGACAGATGGGGCTGTACAGTACTGTGCTGTTAACACCCAGGCAGGGCTACTGCTTGGAAACAGGTTGCAGTGTCAGTAAACCACATGGATCAAATATTGTACCATTCAGTGTTGGCGCTCACCAATGCAAAAGGAGAAGAGACAATTTCAACATGATTAACACTACATGGTAAATTAGTACTACAGTGACCTTTTCACTTAAAAGCATGTTTTTTATACAAATTAACAGGTGTGCCTGTGTAAAATAATTTGTGTTCTGTACCTTGGAAAAAGTACTCTCCACATTTAGAATCACAGAATCATGTTGTATGTTAGAGAATTATGTCCAAAATTATATATATTACTTACCAATGTTATTTTTAGATACGAGCATGACTGTAAGCTAGGTACTTAAGTACATTCTGTTACATTATTTTTTCTTTATGTAATACTTTTTCAGTTGTTTTATTTGTTATAAATATATACTTTGTGCTTAAACTTCTTTGTTTGTTTTTACACATTCAGTGGTATGTAAAGATATGATTTCCTTCAGTAAGGTAGATGCAGTGGATTGTTAGAATGCCTATTGTAATGCATCTGTTCTTGTCCCCTTTGTCACTGCTTTTGTAGTCATAAACTCCAGTCCTGCAAACATGGTGTGCAAGCTCACCTGAGAGGCAAATGAGTCCCACTAATGTCAGTGAAGGCTTAACATTAAAGTAGACATCTCTGTGTGCTTGCAGTAATGAAGAGACAGTTCTTCTGCTGAGCATCAGGCAGCTTGTGTAAAACAATTCTTAATTGCATTCGGCACTG
>NW_020960291.1:0-3812 GCF_003031625.1 Empidonax traillii | reverse complement strand
GGCTACGGTTTTGGTTGACCTGGTGGTGTCCAGTCAAAGGCCAGACTTGATGATCTTTGAGGTCTTTTCCAACCATAACAATTCTATAATTCTGGGACGTTAGATTTTGAATCAGCCCTTTGGACCTTGTATTGGAAATGCGTGCTGCTGGAAAAAAAAGAGAAGATTTTTATATCTCATAGTAGGCAAACTGAGTGATCTAACTGCTTCTACTTCTAGGACTGACTCCAGTGGCACTTTTTTTGCCCTTTTTTTTTTCTTTTTTTTTTCCCCCATTGTGTCATTTGTAGAAATTAATTTTATACTTTCTGTGTTATTCAGATACTCAGATCTCAGCCAAGATGTTTACATTTTATGCATTTATATGCATTAATACACTTGCATATACTTGTGGATTGTATTTAGAAATACACGCAGACAAAATCTGTAGGGGCTTCAAGTGTGCTGTAAGACAAGATCAGACAGTGAAGTGTTTAGAGGAAACATGGAGACAAATCAATTGAGACAGATAAACAAGTATGTACTCAGAAGTAGTCAGCTACAGGGATCAAAGATTAGGACTCAGTAGTTCAGTAGATAAAATTGCTTTTGAGGCTCAGGAGAACATCAGAAAATTCATTTACCTGTTATTTAACTGAGAGAGAAATGCATATGCTCTTTTGAGATGCACAAATGCAAATACAACAGGCAAAGAGGAATCCTGTGCTGGTTCGTATCAGTGAGCAGCTGGAGTGCTGGTCAGCCTTTTGAGTACAGCACTTGATGATAGACAGGGACTGGACATGGTCCAGAGGAGAGCAGTGATGATAAGGAAAATGTGAGAGGAAGATTACAGTAGTTGGGTCATTTATCTACCGAAAAGTTGATTAAATTGTTAAAGATAATCTTCGAGTTAAAAAGCAACTGCTTCTGTGAATCTATTATCCACAGAGCAGAGGATTAGAGTAAAGTAAACCAGGTTAAGAAAATCTTCTTTTACTCTTCTGAGTATCTTGCTGGGGTGTCTGAGGAGGCTGTAGTAGCTCTTAAAGTGTCAGAATTCAAAGAACAAGTTAGATGAGTATCTCAGAAATGGGATGGAGTTGACCCAGCCTCGAGGGGGCTGGGCGATCTAGCTGAGTTCTGAGGTCCATTCCTGAGCACCAGCTGTAAGAACTAGGGCCACTTAAAACTCAAGCACTAGGTTAAAAAATGCAGGTTCCTAGAGTTTTAGATGAATGGACACTTTTCTTGCACCAACTAGTAATCCCTGTTGCTCCTGCAATTTGTTGTTAGCTAAGGTAAACACCTTGCACAGGTGCAGTTCTGAGCCTGCAACTTTGTCTGTTAATTCCTTAAAATCAATAATCATTCTGATGGTGTAAAAATAAAAATAAAAAATAATAAGAATTTAAAACAAACTAGCAAACAAAAACTTTACTTGTTATTACCATTTATTCAGTTTGGGTTTCCAAACATTGGCTCTTTCTCTGCTTAAGATGTCTTTTGGTACCTGCTTTTTTCTTTTATTGAAAATATTAACATTCTTTAATTAAGCTCAACTGCTTTAATAACCTGGACAAAAGGTTTCCACTGTGGTAAAGTGTGCTTTAGTGCTATCTGTCTTCTAACTAAATGTACTGCAATTTGTATGTGAATTAACCCAGCAAGTCGAGTTTGAGTGTGGCCAAAATACAATAGATTGAGCACAGCTCCCACTTAGTAGGAGAAAAACCTCCTGCGGAGAAGTAAAATCATCCTGAAAATCATCCAGCCTTTGTGGAAAAGATGTATTTTTGGCTGAAACTCTAGGGGAACTACTGATGAGCTTGAAGCTAAGCCCAGATACCAGTCTTGGCAAAAACAAAAGCATCAAACTGGGTAAGAGGGGAAAAAATCCAGCCAAAGAAGTGTGTGGTCTTTTCTAATGGAACAGTCTTTTGCACGTTCTCTGGTGCAGAGCAGTGTGGTAAAAATGATGGCCTGCAGACTTATACATCATTTGTTTACTGGTATATATTTCCCTTAAAGGAGTGGCATATTTCCCAGCCCCTTCACCTCAAAACTTTATCTTTACAACTTCTTTTTTTTTTTTCCTTTTTTCCCTGCTGAGGAAGGTCCTCCTTGTAGCTGACTTTCTGCTGTTCACAATTCTGCCTCAAGCTTCATGAGACTTGAAAGAGAATTCTTTGGAATATAAACATGTTTGGGAGCAGTTTCAGTAAGTTAAGATGAAATGGTCTATGTTTGGCTCAGGGTCATTAAACAATTCACCGTGCTTATTGCCAAGCAAGGACTATTTCATGCACTGTTTTCCTGGCTAAATTCCAAGCTGTCTATTACATGTGCCCACCTAAATTCCTCCTGCGTGTTTGAATAGAGGAGATGATCGCCTTCACTTGCCTCATTAACACACTTGTGCCCCATCTGGCCCGTACAGCCCGCCCTGCTTTCCACAGGTGCCTGTTCATAGGTGGGTAGGCGATAACTCCTATTATATAAAACACTGCAGGCTCTCTCGGGATGAAAGGTGCTAAATGTATGCAAGTCATTTATTATTTTGCTCAGAGCCTGAGCTGGAGACATGCAGGACCTGTTCTGACTTTTCCAAAACAGGTTTTAATGTGCACTAAACCCACTTGCCAGCACTCCTGCGCTGCCTTTTGTTTCTAAATTTACCCCATTGCACAGCTGATTAGGGAGACAGGAAGCAATGTATCTTGAAGCTTTCAGAGGCAGCCCCTCCCTGAAGATGTACTTTAGTGACCTAAATGTACAGTGAACAACATGTGAGAGGTGGGGTTTCAGGCCTGGACATGCCGATTTTACCATCAAAGAGTCTGTCACTTCTTTCAGAAGTTCACTAGCATTTTTTCTCCCTCTCAAATGGTTTTATTTTAAAATGCAGGACAGATAACTTTGCTGTTTCTCGCTGCTTTGCACGGACGGGGTGGGACTTTCAGGAGTTTGTGATCAGAAGCGTCAGCACGGGAATAGGTGAAGCAGCATTTTGGTGAGCTTAAAGTAGAGCTGGGAGTGGTTTTTGTTCATCTCTCTTATCATTTTGGCAAATGCCTGAAGAAGTATTGTCTCTCCCTTTTCTATTTTTGGATAGAGGGATGGAAACACTTTGTTCCCTTGAAGTAGTGTGCGGGTCCAGTTAGCAGAGAACTCCTTAGCACTGTGTCTATCCCTCTTGCACAAAAGAAAACACACTACCTTCCTGAAGTTATTAACTGTACAATACCCAGCCTGCGGCTGATGCCAGCAATCAGGATGCCAGATTTACAAAATGCACTAATTCTCTTAACTCCCTGACATGGCAAATAGGAGATAATAATATACTCATTTTATACAAGCAAGCTTTTCTAGTTTGCTTTCTGTGGAATGACAAACAACAAAAGCAGTCATTTGATACTTCTGACTGGTGAAGTAGTCACTCATGAGTGGATGGGCAGGGGTATTGCACAGGATCACAAGCCAAAGCCTGAACTGTAACAGAGCACAGACTTCTGGCAAACCTCCTTCCTTTACATCTCGCCTGTGAAATGCGTATACTTAATTTACGACTGTGAAGGTAACCTGCTTTATCAAGTCATTTTAAGGTTTCTTACACTTTGCAAGCTAACAAGTCATTCTTGAAAGGCATCCACAAAAAACATGTAGGGTTGAGAACTCCTGAAATATTTCCTTAAAGTTCAAGTGCCATCTCTGGGAGCCTAGCTTGTCAACAGTGTCACTTTTGTGGGCTTGGCAACACTTGCATCTGCCACCAAAACTCTGGGATGCCAGAAAACTGCCTGTTTGTACTAGAGGGTGCCTAAACTCTGTGG
>NW_020960290.1:6262-8909 GCF_003031625.1 Empidonax traillii | reverse complement strand
GGGCACTGGGGAGGCCCCACCTTGAGTGCTTTGTCCAGTTCTGGCCCCTGATATTGCTGATATTAATGTAAAAACAGGTAAAAAGCAAGCAGGTCACAAAAAGACATCTTTATTTATGGTTTTGTTAATACAATATATTCACTTTGAATACACTTCTGAGATCTGTCTAATTAACCACAGAAGAACTGAAGACTTAGACGTGAATTATTCCCAGGGTCTTGTCTGGTTAAGATGCCATCACTGAGAAGAGAGTGTGGAGGAATGAGCAGACAAGGAGACCATCCCTGGGGCTGGGGAAGCAGGAACTCAGAGTCACTGGTTCCAGGTGGCAAATGGACTGTGGGATGTTTCTGTGAGAGCCCATAATGGCTGTGCTGCTTTCAGGGGGAGTCCAGGTAAATTTCTTCCCCATGGCCAGTGCAGGGCTGTGTTTTGGATTTGTGCTGAACACAGGGTTGATAATCACAGAATGACAGAATGTGCTGAGTTTGAGGGGACCCACCCAAGGATCATTCTGTCAAAGCCTTAGCCCTGCACAGGCCCATCCCCAAGGCTCACACCATGAGCCTGAGAAGATAATCCAAAAACACTTCTTGAGCTCTGTCAGCCTTGGTGCTGTGCCCACTGCCATGGGGAGCCTGTTCAGTGCCCAACCACCCTCTGGGGGAAGAACCTTTTTCCAAGATCCAGCCTAACCCTGCCCTGACACAACTCCAGGCCATTCCCTCAGTCCTGTCCCTGGTCCCCCCAGAGCAGAGCTCAGGGCCTGCCCCTCCTCTGCCCCTGCCCAGGGAGTTGTGCCTGCAATGAGGTCTCCCCTCAGTCTCCTCCAGCTGAACACACCAAGTGCCCTCAATGTCCTCACACACCTTCAAATCCAGGCCCTTCTTCATTGCCCTCCTTTGGACACTCTCCAATGGCTCAATCTCTCCCTTCCATTGTGTCCCCCCAAACTGCCCCAATGTTGCAGGTGAGGACGCCCCAGGGCAGAGCAGAGCGGGACAATCCCCTCCCTGATGCCCCCAGCACAGGGATGTCCCTCCTGGCTGCCAGGGCACTGCTGACTCAGGGACAACTGGCACCCACCAGCACCCCCAGGGCCCTTTCCTGGCTCTGCTTCCCAGCCTCTCATTCCCAGTGTGTCCGTCCAGCCAGGGTTGCCCCATCCCAGGGCACAGTCCGGCCCTTCCCCCTGTTGAACTTCCCATGGTTGGTGATTCCCAGCCCTGGGATCTGTCCAGGTGTCTCTGCAGGGCCTCCCTGCCCTCGGGGGACTCAGCAGCTCCTCCCAGCTTTGTGTCATCTCCAGACTTGCTCAGTGTCCCTTCCAGGGCCGTGTCCAAGTCACTGATGGAGATGTTGCAGAGCACAGGGTCTGGGATGGAGCAACTGGGATCATACTGGGAGTGACTGGGATTATAGTGGGACTGACTGGGATCATACTGTATGTGACTGGAAGCATACTGGGGGTGGCTGGGATCACACTGGGATCATACTGGAGGGACTGGCATTACAGGAGTGTGAATGGAACCTTCCTGGGGGTTACTGGGAGTTCCTGGGCCCACCCTTGGAGCCAACTGGGGGCACATTGGGTGCAACTGGAAGATACTGGAACCATCCTGGAGGGGACTGAGACTACAACTGGGGCAACTGGGATCACAGTTTGGATTACTGGGAGCAACTGAGGGAATCCAGGATCATCTGGAAGCAACTGGGAGTAACTGGGAATGACTGGGTATATGCTGGATGAAACCAGGATATCCTGGGAGTGACTGGGATCATAGGGGGGGTAACTGTAGCAAGGCAAAGGTGAGAACAAGAAAAGGAAGGCCTGGGAAATGTCTGGATGGCCTTGTCCTGTTTCTCTAAAGCCTTGGTTTAGGGTGCAGGGACGGAGCTGAGCTCGTGGGGGGAGTGTGGGGGAAGTGCAGACTCCCAGGTCTGGGTGTGGGGGGTGTGATGGGCTGGCCTGGGTGTGATTGAGGAGTGACTGCAGCTGTTCTGCCTTGAGTGGCTTAACCACTGCCAGTGGGAGGGGAATGAGAGAAAACCCTGGACCAGGAGCAGTGCAGTGATTGCTGTCCATCCAGCCAGGAGTCACAGGTAACTGAATCGGGCACTTTTCCAGAGGTTTCCAGTTTTCCCATAGTTTTCTCTGTTAGTTGCCTGCAGGTGAACACCAACCCTTTGTGCCACTGGGTTCAGATGGGATGGCTTTGGATCGTGCTCTGTTTTGTCATCAGTTGAAGGCTGGAGTGCCAGGGGAGGCTCAGGATGAACAGTTGTGTGAGAGGTCCTGGCTCCTGAAGAACACATTGCATTGCCTTGGCTTGCTCCTTTCTCCAGGGCTGCTTTCCTTGGCTGTTTCCAAAAAAAGGAAAAAAGAGAAAAAAAAAGAAAGAAAACAGGAAAAAAAAAACAAGAAAAAATAAAAAAGGAAAAAGAGGAAAAAACAGAAAAAGAAAGAAATAGAGAAAGGAAAAAGAAAAAGCAAAAAAAAGGGGAGAAACAGAAAAAAAAAAAGGAAAAAAAAACAAAAACGGATAAAAAGAAAGAAAAAGGAGAGAAAAAGAAAAGAAATAGAGAAAAAAAGAAAATAAAATTGGGAAAAAAAGGGAAAAAAGAGACAAAAAAACCAAGAAAAATA
>NW_020960290.1:0-1053 GCF_003031625.1 Empidonax traillii | reverse complement strand
TAGGGACTCCTCTGCCATCAGGTAATTAATTAATGAATCATGGCCAAAACCAGAACATTTATATAAAACGAGCGATTTACGAACGATCAGACGGAAGAAAAAAAAACCACCTTAATCAGAACCATTCGCTGCACAACAATAAACCCCAAACAGGGATCACCGGGGAATGTGGGTCCCCAAAAAGGCTGTTCCCAAGGCAGGTTCTCCGATGGATGACGGAGCTGGAGCAGCGGCCGAAGCTCTTCCCGCAGTTGGGGCACTCGAGGGGCTTCTATTACTGGTGGGTCCGTTGGTGTTTGGTCAAGTGGGAGCTCCGGGTGAAGCTCTTCCCACACTCCCCACACTTGTAGAGCCTCTCCCCTGTGTGGATGCGCCGGTGGGTGACGAGGTGGGAGTTGTAGCTGAAGCCCTTCCCGCAGTCGGTGCAGCGGAAGGGCCTCTCCCCTGTGTGTATCCGCTCATGCTGGAGGAGATTCCCGCTGGTCTGAAACCTCTTCCCCAATTGCAAGCACTTGTAGGGCCGTTCCCCAGTGTGGATGAGCTGGTGCTTGCGGAGGGTGGAGCTGTAACTGAAGCTCTTCCCACATTCCCCACACTTGAAGGGTCTTTCCCCAGTGTGGGTACGCTTGTGTTTGATCAGGTTGGAGTTGTCCCCGAAGCTCTTCCCACATTCCCCACACGTGTAGGGCCTCTCCCCAGTGTGGATGCGCTGGTGTTGGATCAGGGTGGAGCTCTGCCTGAAGCTCTTCCCACATTCCCCACACGTGTAGGGCCGTTCCCCAGTGTGGATGCGCTGGTGGCTGAAGAGGTGGTTGCTCTGCCTGAAGCTCTTCCCACATTCCAAGCACCTGAAAGGCTTCTCCCTGCTGGGAGGCTGCTCAGGGACCACCAGCTCGGAGCTCCGGCTCAAGCTCCGGCCGCCTTCCCGGCACAGGACGGCTCTTTCCTCCTCACAGCTCCCTGGGCTGGCTTTGCAGCCCCTCCTCCGGGGGCATCTCCGGCCCTTTTCCTCCCCGCTGCCTTCCTGCACCGGGGAGCCCTTCAAAACGGCCT
>NW_020960289.1:7550-8910 GCF_003031625.1 Empidonax traillii | reverse complement strand
CTGGCTCCCAGACCTTCATCCTGGCAGCCTGCCCTGCTCTCACCTGCGAGTGCACGGCCTTGTGCTGCTCCAGGCTGACTGCATGGCCGAAGGTCTTGCCACACATGTCACAGGCAAACGGCCTCGTGCCCTTGTGTGAGCGGCCCATGTGCACCTCAAGGCCGTGCAGGGTGGAGAAGACCTGAGGGAAGAGAGTACAGGGGGTTAAGTTCACCAGGGAGAAGGGTCTGGGGAAGAGTCATAACCAGTGTGGGAGAAAGGGACCCCTACCTTGCTGCACTTGACACACTTGTACGAGCCAGTGCCGATGAGCAGTTGGCGGCACAAGAGGTCTGACTCCACTTTGACGTCACCCGGCCCCTTCTCCTGCTGCAGCCCAGGTTGTGTTTCGGCGTAGAGTCCAGGAGCTGCTGCTGGCGAGCGCTCAAACAGCCCCGTGCCCGGGGAGCTGAAGTCTCCATACAGTCCAAGGGAAGAGCTACACTCAGCGCCATATAGGGCAGGCTCAGAGCCTCGGTCGCACAAGAGCCCCGGTGCTGAGGGTCGCTCCAGCGTTGGGCAGGGCCTGTTGCTTTGCACAGGATGCCTCAGCTCAGAGCCACCCAGGCTGTTCCACAGGTACGGATTGAAGGGCTCCGAGAAAGGGGGTGCTTCATCTAGGGACGGACACACAGATCTCTCTGAGGCTGTGGAAACAAAAGGGCATGGGAATTAGTGTGCTTCACAATCCAGACACTATCACGGGGCACAACAGTCTCAGCACCCAGACTTATGCCCAGAGGCAGACCCCTGTACTGCACACTGAGGCTGCCCTTTCATCTCTCGTGGGAGGACATTTTACATTGCATGAGCATCCAGTACCAGGGGCTGAGCATCCAGTACCATCTACTTACCGGATGTCCCAGCCAAATTATTTAAAGCAGACACCAATTTTTTCTGTCTCCATCTCTGGGTGCCCAGGTGCATATACGCTGATCTGACCGTGTAAACAATCTAAACAACTCAGTCTGCAACTTCCTACAGTTTTATCTACAGCTTCTCAAAAATGTGAATCTACTGTGCTCCAAGATGGACATCAAAGCTCACAGTCCATATGTTTAAGCTCTGATGAAGATTTTCAGACAAAAAAAAAAAACAAACCCCCAAACAACTAAAATCAATCCTCATCTGAAAAAAAACACATGATTGTTTCAGATTGCTCTGAGGTTCTCCATGTAAAGAAACTGAGTCCACCCAAAACACAGAGCTTTGTAAAGTCATCAGTAGAGGTCACATTAAAAACTGAAGACACAATTACCATTTTCCTAGCAGTCATAATCAAACTTCCACCAGGACAAGCTTAGATAGCTTTAGTTGGCTC
>NW_020960289.1:0-1631 GCF_003031625.1 Empidonax traillii | reverse complement strand
ACAAGTTGTTTCCAGTCTGCAGTGTCTCCTGAACGGGCTTCGGCCCCGCCCCACTCCCTTTCGGACACACGACTGACCGCTCCGCCTCTCTCTCGTGCAAACGGACCGCTCCCTCCTCCTTCACTTGCCCCGCCCTCTGCTCGGGGCATTAACTCTGCGCAAACCTTTTTTCAAACGACTACCGTGACCGACACTCCTCCTCCGACTCGCACCCCCCTCCCCTTCACTCGAGCTTCCCGTTTCACTCACGCTCTCATCCCTGCTCGTACCTTTGTTTTCACTTGCACTGCCTTCATTACACACACTTTTCCTTTCATCCCGCTGGCAACCACCGCTCCTCCCCCTGCTGGCCCCTCTCTGCCCACCATCGTCCCTTCTCCCCCGGTCAGCGTTATCTATGCTCCGCCCTTCTCTTTGCCCTCAGGGGCCATCTTGGGACCCATAGGGCGGCGGCTTGTCTTTAAACCCTTCAGACTCCATGTTTTCCATAACTTTCCTAGCCTCCTCAGCCAACTCCCCCCACGTGGTTTTAGTCCGCTCTTGCCCCCCCGTAGACGAATCAAGGTTAGAAAGTTGAGGGGGATTTTTGCCCTCTTGTGTGTGCTGAAGCACGGCGGAATCGTTAGAGATTGGAAGGGGTGGAGTTTGTGTAGCTGTCCCGATTCCCACTTTAAGGACCTCCCTCAGGCATTTTTCAGCTGCTTTCCAAGTTTCTTGCTCCAACCTTGCCTTTTGCAAGGCTCGTACTACTTTTCCCCATGCCTTAAGGTGGGTTCCATGGCCTGAAGACATCGTTTCCTCAGCCAACGCTTTAGTACACTTATCCCACACATCAGGGTGGAGAATATCCACCGCTTGGTCAATGACCCCGATTTGCAAAAGACTTGCCACAGCAAGAGTAAAATCTTTAGATTTGCAATCGATAACCCACTGATTATAAACCTCTGATTCGACCTTCACAAAGGGTTTCCATCCTCCTTGTTGGTCCAGGAGCATCCTCCCCGTCAGACTGGACCCGCCGTCTGGCCCCCCTTCACCCGAGCTCAGGAGAAATCCTGTCCCGGTGTGTGGCAAGTCTTCCGGGCTACACGGAGAACTTGAGCATGTCCGGGTTTTGGCACCACTTGTTGAAGTGACGACCTGGTCCGGGAAGGGCTCGGTGACTACCCCTTAGTCACTCGGGCCATTAACTCACAAACACCAATGTGGTGGATGGTAAAATGGCGTTTATTAGCTTGTAACACGACCTTTTATAGTGCTTAATTGCGTCGTCATTTCTGTTGGCTTACGGTGTCATCCAAACTACTGTTGGCTGTCAGGCATCAGAGGGGGGGTGGTCCCTTCCTTTCCATACATCCCGAAAGTCTTCTGATTGCCAGACCCTATCTACTCACACTGCAGGGCCCCCTGGAGCCAAAGGAACCCAGGGACCGTGGGCAACCTCCTGAAATTAAGGGGCCATTGTGACACTGCAGAAACACCTGGAATCAGGAGGCCATTGTGGCACTGCAGGGCCCCATGGAAACAAAGGAACACGGGGACACTGAGAGCTGGGGGAACCAAGAGGCCATTTTGACATGTGGGGCCTCATGGAAGAAAAGGAACCCTGAAACCTTTTGGAAGCTCATGGA
>NW_020960288.1:6985-8911 GCF_003031625.1 Empidonax traillii | reverse complement strand
GGGTGGGAAAGGAGCTCGCAGCGAGTAAATCAGAGGAAGAAAGGGCTGCTCCCGGGGTCACATGTGGTTCCTGGCAGCGGCACAGGTGCTAAACGGGGAGCAGGACCCGGCACCGGGTGATGGATCATGTGGGGAGAGCGGCAGCTCATTCCCAGGGCCTGGGGAGGGGGGAGGAGGGGGGAGGGCTGGGAGCCCCCTCCCAGGGCTGGGGGTGCGGGCAGAGGGACCGCCCGGTCGTGGAAGGGGGCTTGGAGGGTCACCCAGTGCTAGCCCAGGGTGCTCCAGCCTGCCCTTGGAGCTTCCAGGGATGGGGCAGCCTCAGCTTATCTGGGAATTCCATCCCAGCCTCTCCCCAGCCTCCCGGGGAAGAATTCCATCCCCATATCCCGCCTGGATCTCCCCTTGTCCAGTTTGAAGCCGTCCCCCCCTGTCCTGTCGCTCCAGGCCCTCATCCAAAAGTCCCTCTCCGTATTTTTTAATCCCCTTTTTAAGTGCTGAAAGGCCACAAATTAATGAATTTTAAAGATCCCAGACCCACACCTCGCTGGGCTCCACCTGGACACGGAGCCACAACTCCCTGGCCGTGTCCATCCCCACAAAGTTCCTCGGATCCAGCCCTTGGATCCGTGTCTGTCCACCCTGGAGCTCGGGCCGTGTGTGGGACCCTCCCTGAGGCCGGGTGGAGGTCGTGTCCCCTTGTCCCCCGTGGCTGTCACTTCCCTTGGGAAGATCCAGGAGATCCTGGTGCTGGATGTCTTGGATCACCTGATCCGTGGGGACCTGCTTTGTGACCCCCACCCCACCCCCCAGGCATTGAGCCCACCCCAGGGCACGGTGCCACCCTCCCAGCCGTGTTTTGGGGGGGCTGACCCAGCTCCCAGCTGTGTTTTGGGGGGCTGACCCGGCTCCCAGCTGTGTTTTGGGGGGGCTGAGCCGGCTCCCAGCCGTGTTTTGGGGGGGCTGACCCAGCTCCCAGCTCTCCCAGTGCCCGTCCCAGCACCTGCTCCTGGTGCAGGAGGGATTGGGATGGACCCCAGCACGGGGATGGTGCTTCCCACAGGGAATGTGGGGCGTGGAAGCTGCTCCCTGGCTGGGGGGACAGACCCCTCCTGTGTCCCTGTGTGTGGGAGAGTGTTGGAGCGGGATATTTGGAATTTTGGGGGTGCAGACCTTTGCCACGAGACATGGGGGGCACCGTGCCCTGGGGAGGGGTCCTGGCTGGGGGCAGGAGGATGCTGGGGAGGATCCAAGGGCGGCAGCAATGGGATATTCCCTCAGGAACTCTTCCACAAACCGGGAAAACCCCAGGTAGGGCCCCCCCAGGGCCGTTTGGTGGCCACCCGGGTGACACCCCCGTCCCCTTCCCGCTGCCTTCCCGGCCGGAATGGGGGTGTGAGCCCCTCACCCAGGCCGGGCACGGTCCCCCTCCCCCCTCCATCTGCGGGTTCCTGCAGGATTAGGCAGAGGAAATCTGGAATTGGGTTTCTCTCGGCGCTGAACCTGCCGTCGTCCCCCCCGGTTTTTATTTCTCTCGCTCCGGTGGATTGGACGCGGCTCCTCCCCTCTGGAGCCCTTTTAATGGCCGGGCTTTGAGAATTTCCTCCCAAAATTATAGCACTGGCTTCCTGTTTTTAGAGCTCCCCCGAGCCCCCAGCCCGCGGGGAAGGGCTGGGAAGCCGTCCCTGGAGCGGGGCTGGAGCGCTGCAGCCTGGGGGGTGCGACCCTCCGGGGCTGGATCCTTCTGCCCTTCCCGCTTTTCATCGCTCCCTCCTCCCCAGGGCCAAGGGCTGAGCACGGGGGGGGCAAGGGGAGAATCCTCTGCTCTGTGGGGAGCTGGGGGGGATGGACAGGCAGGGGTGGGGGACAGGGATGGATGGGGGAGGATGGACAAGGGTGGATGGAAAGGAATGGACAAAGGTGGATGGA
>NW_020960288.1:0-2053 GCF_003031625.1 Empidonax traillii | reverse complement strand
TCACCATTGTCACCTCCCCGGGGTGCGGAGGGGGCAGCGGGAGCTGTCCCCAAATCCCTGCTCCTGCCGGGGATCTCCCTGGCCGTGTCCCCGCTCCTGGGGACACGTGGCACTTCCCCACCTCCCCCCCCCACCCGCCGTGTCCCTGCTCCTCCTGTTTCCCGAGCCCCGGCCCTGCTCCCGCAGCCCCAAATCCCTGAATCCCTGGATCCCTGAATTCCTGGATCCCTGAATCCCTGGATCCCTGAATCCCTGGATCCCTGGATCTCTGGATCCCTGGATCCCTGAATCCCTGGATCCCTGAATCCCTGGATCCCTGAATTCCTGGGTCCCTGGATCCCTGAATTCCTGGATCCCTGAATCCCTGGATCCCTGGATCCCTGGGTCCCTGGATCCCTGGAACCCTGAGTTCCTGGATCCCTGAATCCCTGGGTCCCTGGATCCCTGGAACCCTGAATCCCTGGATCCCTGAATCCCTGGATCCCTGGATCCCTGAATCCCTGGATCCCTGGATCCCTGCTCTGCTGAGCCCTTGGGAAGGGGGGAAGTCCCTGTCCCAGCTGGTGGCCCCCTGTGATCTGTGGGGACCCGTCCTGGGCCAGCGTGGTGTCCACCCAGGCACCGGGAAAGACACACCCACCATTGTCACCAGCACTGTCACCAACACTGCCACCACCAGTGCCACCAGTAAGACCCCCAGCAGCACCACCACCACCTCCCCACCAGCATCACTCCCCTAAATCCACCAGTAGCACCACTGCCAGCTCTACCATCACCACCACCACCCCACCAGTATCACCGTCCCTAAACCCTCCAGCACCACCAGTACCACCAGCACCACCATTACCACCACCAGCACCACCATTACCACCACCAGTACCACCAGCACCACCATTACCACCACCAGCACCACCATTACCACCACCAGTAGCACCAGTACCGCCACCATCAACCCCCCTGCCCCAGCCAGGGCTGCTCCTCCTCCTCCCTCCCAGCCCTTTGGGCTCGGTGGCTGCCCCGGGTCCTGACCCCGACCCCACAGCGGTGACAGTGGCAGTGGCAGCCCCCTGGTGACAGTGGAAGTGCCAGCCTGGTGACAGTGGCAGTGGCAGTGATGGTGACAGTGGCAGTGGCAGTGACAGTGATGGTGACAGTGGAAGTGCCAGCCTGGTGACAGTGGCAGTGGCAGTGACAGTGGCAGTGGCATCCCCCTGGTGACAGTGGCAGTGACAGTGACAGTGGCAGTGGCAGTGGCAGTGACAGTGGCAGTGGCAGCCCCCTGGTGACAGTGGCAGTGACAGTGGCAGTGGCAGTGGCAGCCCCCGGGCTGTCCCCACAGCGCTGCCCCCTCAGCTGCACGTGCGGCCCCCGCTCTGCCTCCTCCTTTGTTGCCGGGGGGGATGGAGGGGGAGCTCGGCTCCGAAACGGGAAAATTAAATTTCCCAGATGTTCGGGCCCCAGGAGCTCTTGTGCTGTCTGGAGAGGAAATGGGGATTCGGAAAATCCCGCCTCATATTTTTTCCCCTATCACCTTGCCTTTCCGCTGCCATTAAGTGCGGCAGGAGCGGTAAATTACGGGCTGTGCACGGCACATCCCGCGATTCCGGGGGGAGAGGGGGGTGGATAAAGCACCCCCCGGGCTCCTCCAGCCTGGGCCTGGCTCTGGGGGGGTCACAGCCCGGGGCTCATCTCATCCCAAACAGGGAGCTTTCCACCCCAAACCTGCCTGTGGGATCGGCCTCTGGCTGTGCCTTGGACTGGGGACCCAGCTCGGGATGGGGGACAGGGAATGTCCATCCTGATCTGGGATGGGGGACAGGGAATGTCCAGCTCGGGATGGGGGACAGGGAATGTCCATCCTGCTCTGGGATGGGGGACAAGGAGTGTCCATCCTGATCTGGGATGGGGGACAGGGAGTGTCCAGCTCTGGGATGAGGGAAGGACATGGAATCTCTGGGATATGGGAAGGACAGGGAGTCTCTGGGATGAGGGAAGGACATGGAATCTCTGGGATGAGGGAAGGACAGGGAGTCTCTGGGATGAGGGAAGGACA
>NW_020960287.1:7543-8912 GCF_003031625.1 Empidonax traillii | reverse complement strand
CCCAGGCCCTTCTGCTGGGGGTCCCTGCAGAGCTGAGCAGATCCAGGTCACCTCCCATTGCTCTGCCAACCCCCTGGGCCTGCTCTGGGCCCTGCAGCTCCTTGCCCTGCTCCCAAGGGCTCTGGGGGTGCTTCATGCTCAGGCCTTGGGCTTTAGAGCTCAGGGTGGGGATTGGGCAGAACTTTGGCAGGTTTGTTCTGCTGGCAGGGTCTGGGTCATGATGAGGGGAAGAGCTTTTTGGGCTGGGTCAGGATTAAAGCTTTGCTTTTCATACTGGTAATAGAGGTTTGGGTGGGCATCGGAAACAAATAAGAGTCTTAAATTCTGTTTTTGGGCTTTGCCTTTGTTATCAGGTTAAGGCGGGAATTAGAGCAGTGGATTCCTTCCAATGTGAGGGCATCACTTTTAGGTTGGGGCTTGAGTTTAGAAATAGTGTAAAGGTACATCAGGTGTGTTTGTACAGTCAGTGTTTCAGCACCCTCAGCATTACATGAAACTGCTTTTACCTCATCAAAATATTTCCTCTTTTTTGGCCAACCCCCTCTTTCCTTCCCCAAATATCCAAGCCTTTTTGTCCCAGTTCCTCCTGATCTCCCCCAAATGTTTATCTGGGTGGGTTCAGCTTTGTGATGACCCTGTGCAACCTCATGGAATCAAAGGGGTCATTGTGGCATTGCAGGGCCTCATGGAAAGAAAGGAAACACAGGGACACTGTGAAATCTTGTGGAACCAGAGCAGCATTTAACATGTGGGGCCTTGTGGAAAAAAAAGGGAATCCTGAAACATTTTGGAGCCTCATAAAACCAGGGAGCCCTTGTGTCACTGTGGTGCCTCCTGGAAACAAAGAAACCCTGGGACACAGCGGAACCTCATGAAATGAAGGGGCCACTGTGACACTACAGGGCCTTTTTGGAGCCAAATGGATTTTGGGACCCTTTGGAACCCCCCTGAATCAAGGGGTCACTGTGACACCTCATGGACTCAAGGGACCACTGTGACACTCCAGGGCATTCTGGAGCCAAAGGATCCCGGGGACACTGAGCAGCCTCCTGGAATCAAGGGGCCACTTTGACACTGCAGGGTCTCATGGAAACCAAACCAAATCCAGGCTTGTCCAGGTGCTGAGGGTGATTCAGAAGGGAGGCAGCAGTGATTGCTCCCTACACACCCACCACTCCAATGGTCTCTCCCTGCCCTGAAGGTTTCTGGCCATCAGGCTGTAGCTGAGGGGCTTGGGCAGGGCCATGAGGAGGGGGCAGAACAAGGGCTTTGTCCAACTGTGCCAGGAGGGCTGTGCTGGGCAAGGAGGAGGAGGCTGCAGCAAACAGTGGCACTGCTGAGCTGAGAGGAGCAGGGGGAGAGACCTTGT
>NW_020960287.1:0-1717 GCF_003031625.1 Empidonax traillii | reverse complement strand
ACAGTAAATTAGGAATGTTGTCTCATGGAATCAGGGGACCATTGGGACACTGCCCAGAGCCTTTGTCTGCCTGCACTCCTGGCCTGCAAGGATCTGCTCTCAGGAGTCCCTGGGGAGGCTTTGTCAGTGCCTGCCCTCAGTGGGGCCCAGCAATGCTTCAAGGGACTGGGAGTTTGGCTTCTGACTTCTGGAGCAACTTCTTCAATCTTCTCTCAGTACCTCAGGATGATGGGCTTGTCTCTAAACACGCTGTGGGGCTCATTAAAATACAGAAAAACAAATTATTTTTTTTCTTTAATTGTCTTTGTGTCTTCAAGTCTTCAACAACTAATTGGAGTTGTTTTGTAGTTTACCTGAGGAGGAAGATCTTTAGATGGAAGTCACAAAAATATAATTTTCTATGAAAAGGAGTGATTTACACAGTTCCTTTGGATATAAGAGGGTCAGAGTGCAAAGGATTTGAACAGAAAGATAAGGGGGCAAAAGAGATTAGTAGCATTTAATCATTGACCAACTTAACAGGTAGCAATTTATTCAATATAATTGGTGCAGTTGAACTGTGACTGAATTATAGATTCCCAATAACAACACTCACACCACAGTCAATTCACACCCACACCGAGGCAGAGATGTGTGGACACTTCAAGGTCTGGGTGTGTAAAGGTCCCTCTCCAAAAGTCTCCCGGTCGTCAGTGAAACCCTCCCACACATCCCTTCTGTTCCAGGAGGCCCTGTAGGGTCACAATCGACCCCTTATTCCATGAATTTCTTGGGCTGCAGCATCAAAGGGATGACTGAGGGTTATCAAGCACTGGAACAGAATGTCCAGGGAAGTGGTTGAGTCCCCAAAGAATCACAGAATTTTTAAGGTAGGAAAAGACTTCTGAGATCATGGAGTGCAACCATGAACCCAACACTGGCATCTTCACCACTGAACCGTGTCCCCAAGTGCCACAGCTCAGTGATTTCTGAACACTTCCAGGGATGGTGACTGTAAGACCCCAGGTTTGACTTTTGAGCTCCTCAAACGGGTTTTCCTTTAAAAAATAGACAAGGCATCAACAATATCCACCCTCCAGATATTTGAAAATGGAGTTCAGTTCTTTAAGTACCTTGAGGGAGACAGTGGAAAAGATGCAACACACTTTTGACCTCTCAGGAGGTCAAATATCACACTTTTACTGGTAAACTTTAGAAAATAATGGGAGCTTGGCAAAAGGTGAAAGGGCAACATTCCACTAGAATAGAGCATTCCCCAAAGCATTGAGTGAGCACAGGCCAACCCAGACAAGTCAGCAAAAACCCAACCCAATCCAGTTTTAAGTTTCCTAAAATATTATGAGAGATTGAGAGAATAAGAAGAAGTAAGGAAAGAGAGAGAAGTGCAGCTCCCACCCGCAGTCTGGTGCCAGTGCAGCTTCCCCGTGCCCAGATGGAGGGTCCAACCATGCGGGGTTTGATTTTCTCTGCCCCCTGTGCCCACCCCCCAGGGGGGACTTGTGGCCCACTGGCCACTCCGGGGCTCCAGGAGGGTGAGGGGCAGAGCTGCTGGTGTGCTGGAGCCAGTGTGGGGCTGGGTTAGGGGCTCCAGGCTGTGGGATGGGGCAGTGCTCCCGGGCTGCTTTGGACTGACAGCAGCTCCAGGGCTGCCCACGGAGGCTCCAAGGGCTGGGCAATGGAACAGGGCACCACCTCACCTTTGGGAAATTCAACCTGT
>NW_020960286.1:7754-8913 GCF_003031625.1 Empidonax traillii | reverse complement strand
GACTTTGTGGAACTGTCTGTGTTTTTCCTTTGGAGCAATTGTCTTGATCAGCATCAGCATCAGCTCAGTTCTGATCCTTGGCCCTTTGGTCACAATCACAGTTCTGGTTTTAGGGCTGGTTCTCTGCTCTGGGCTGTTTTATCACTGGATATCGGCATCAACTTGTTCAGGTCTTTCTCATCTGGTGACTGGTTTCCTGTAAAACACAACTCAAAGCACATGATTAGTCTTTCCCCAAGGTTAAATTTCCTTGAGGCTCACACTGAATCTCTCCATCCTTTCTCCTTACCCACCAGGTATTTCCAGGCCCTTGAGTGAAAACAATCCCACAAATGGGTTTGTCTTGGCCTGAGAGAGGAGTAATCCAAACAGCCTTCCCTAACATATCTCTCAGATCGATCGCTGGAACTTTGTCTCCATCTACAGTGTGCAGGGATTCTGCTTGGGCAGGGTCAGCTCGATTGACAGAGCCTCTAGTGTTAACCTGCCAGGTGGCCTTGGTTAAGTGCTTATCCCAGTTATTGGAAGTTCCCTCACGTAGTGCCTTCAGAGATGTTTTTAAAAGTCCATTATACCTTTCAACTTTCCCAGCAGCAGGGCATGATATGGAATGTGATACACCCATCCAATACCATGCTCCCGTGCCCAAGTGGCCACTGGATTATTCTTGAAATGAGTCCCATTGTCTGACTCATTTCGCTCTGGACTGCCATGTCTCCACAGGACCTGCTTCGTGAGACCCAGGATGGTATTCTGGGCCATTGCATGTGGTACCAAATATGTCTCCAACCACCCAGTGGTCGGTTCCACCATGGTAAGCACAGAGCATTTACCTTGGCGGGTCTGTGGCAATGTGATGTAATCAACCTGCCATGCCTCTCCATATCTAGACTTGTCCCAGTGTCCACCATACCACAGGGGCTTCAATCTTTTGGCCTGTTTAATGGCAGCACACGTTTCACAGTCATGAATAACCTGGGAAATAGTGTCCATGGTTAAATCCACCCCTCGGTCTCGTGCCCATCTCTAGGTGGCATCTCGGCCCTGATGGCCTGAAGCATCATGGGCCCATCGAGCTAGGAACAATTCTCCCTTTTGCTGCCAGTCTAGGTCTACTTGTGACACCTCAACCTGTGCAGCTCAGTCTGCCTGTCTGTTA